>NC_137918.1:5037306-5049806 GCF_963457725.1 Sprattus sprattus
CTCCGTACTTTTCAGTCTCTCCATTTTTTCCATCTCTCAGCAAAAGTGATAATACCAGCTGAAAGTGAACTATTGAACAACTTACTCTCCTCTTGAACTCTCATTCCACTAGTTATGCAGAGGGGTCAAAGGGCATGAACACTTGTGGCGCGTTTCCACCCTAGGGCAAAAACCCTGACTTATTTTTTTGTTTCCTATCCTTTCCGAGGCTGGACCAAGCCCATGGCCCAAAAAGCTTAACTTCAGTCCTGGATCGGGGCAAGGCTGAATCGGAGCTGAACTAAGGACCTTTGGAGTGGAATATACAATGCAAAAAATGTAAACAGGGTCGAATCCGGGCTGAACTTTTGGAGTCGAAATTCAACGTAACAATGAAACCATAGCAATGTAAAAAAAAAGAGAGGTTGCTTGGCAACAGATATTACTTTTGTAAAGAAAAACTATCCACGGAGAAACCCTTACTTTGCAGAAGAATCAAGATCGTTTTTAAATGTTGTTTTAATTTCTTTTACGTGTACTCGCAAGACTGTTGCTTAGCACTGTTAAGACGTTTATGTTCTCTGTTTCCGAATGTCCACGACGATATCATTACTCCAAAGTGGAACGGAAATGGAACACTGAAGCTATTTACTGGTGCCTCAGCCCGAGGACAAGCCTTGAGCTGGCGCTGGTCTTGAACAGAACAAAGCCACATATTCTGAAAGAGAGTTCCCATAGATGGGTTCCCTTAGATGAAAACAGTACCTTTATATTCCATGGTAAAATGACTCAGTTACGCTAAAGTACTGTACTCATCCACTCACTGACTCAGTTACGCTACAGTACTGTACTCATCCACTCACTGACTCAGTTACACTGAAGTACTGCACTCATCCACTCACTCTTACAGTTACGCTGTAGTACTGTATTCATCTGATTTTTCACACACCCATTCTCTCTCTAATTCTTCATCTACTCATTTACTCACTCACTCAGTTATTCACTCCCTTGTGCCATACTATTCACTATCGCACTGATTAATTCACTCACTTACTCTACAATATTACAGTAAGATACTCACTCAGATCGCATTATTTATTAATTAATTATATGTACTGTATGTATATCCTGTATGTCAGACTCCTGGAATCCTGTATGTCAGGCTATGCTGTTGCGAACCCCAGCTCATCGTTATGGTAACAGGCACCGTCTCAAAGCTGCAGCATGTTAGTAGCCCCCCCCCCACACACACACACACACACACACACACACACACACACACACACACACGCACACACATAGACACATACTCACACACATGGGTTTCTGTTTACCCCACTGGCACAGGTGACTGGGAATGGCAAGAGTGATATCATTGTTCTCTGTTAGGTTCATCCCTCTAAGGGCAAGCCCCATTTAGCTGAAGTAAATGACACGAGAGTAAGACTCATGTGTTGCTGCATGCTAATGGATCAGACATTAGGTAGCTATGTTCATTTTGTTTTTCTTTTCCAAAATGATTGATTGCCTTTACCCCATTAATATTGTCATGGTATACAGCTTAAAAACGGGTACACTACAAGCTGTACAATTCATTTGTCATTTTCTCAAATTCTCAGTGAAATTCATCTCTCAAACTACACTCAAAAAAATGATTTGTTGGGGTAACTTAAATAAACTATGACACCTATTTCCACACATTTGAATCATGCCATTTGACCTTAAGGCAGGTAAATAGGACCAAAGAGTAGAATTTATGTTCAACCAATGAGAAAACATTATCTTCATTTAAAGTATTAGGAGTAGTTTACTTAAAAACTACCAAGTCTTGTTGAATCAATTGATTTCAAGTATGTTATTCAGACTTACATAAAGTACGACGCCTATTAAAGTAAAATTTATGTTCAACCAATGAGTAAACATTTTCATTTAAAGTATTATGAGTAGTTTACTTAAAAACTACAAAGTCTTGTTGAATCAATTGATTTCAAGTATGTGATTCAGACTTACATAAACTATGACACCTATTTCCACACATTTGAATCATGCCATTTGAACCTAAGGCAGATAAATGGGATTTGGGAACACAAATGTTTGCCCCAAGAATATGACGTTCACACATTTTGCACACCAGATTTGGTTATAACTATGAAAAATTAAAATAGGCACAAATTGAAATTACTTCATATCAGAAGTGTTTTTTTCACTGCTCTGTAAGTGTAAACTGACAAAGGATGTAACATTTATCTTAGGGACTATCAGTTACACTGATGTAAAAGTGTCCATGTTGATTTTGTTAAAGCTGTAAGAGGGAAAAAAAAGGTTGGAGACCCTAAGAAAGTTGACACTTATTTCCCCATATCAGAACACAGTTATTACTCAGAACACAGTTATTACTGAATTATCTCTTTTCAGTTTTTATTTTAGCCTTTTAACACAGAAAATAAAACTGTAAGACCAAAGAGCACTGGGTGTCAGAGTACAACGAAAAATATCAAATTAAGAAATTTGTACAGCTTTTCATGACAAAATGTTTCGTAAGTACACCCTGATAAAGAAATTAGAAACATTTTTTACGTTTAAGAGAGGCACACTACCCTAATTTTTTTTTCTAATCGTTTTAAGTACGAACAAGATACAAGTTTCACTGCAAAGCATGAAAACAAAGAACTTGCAGAATACTATTAGTTCCTGTGTGTGTGTGTAGGGGGGTGGAATCCCTCCTAAGGTTGTGTGATGAATGGAAGAAGTGTCCTGAGGGGTGCCCTGTGTAATATATTAGCAAGTGTGAGCAGCGGGTGAACAAAGCTGGCCGCCCTCTGGTAATGCAACAGCTCGTATGTGTGTGAGAGTGGACACTGTTTGTGTGTGAGTTTGTGTTGGCGTGAGTGTGTGTGTGTGTCTGTGCGTGCGTGTGCATGCGTGTGTGTGTTCGTATATGTGTGTGTGTGTGTGTGTGTTCGTATGTGTGCGTGTATGGGGGCAGAGGTGCAGCTGTAGACCGGTTCCCAGTGTGCACATCAGAAAATAAAATAGTAAGACCTCATACAAAAACAAAATGGGCCCTGACAATGGCTTTCAAAAAGCAAACACATTTGCCGTTTTAAGTACGAACAAGATACAAGTCACTGCAAAGCATGAAAACAAAGAACTTGCAGGCTACTATTAGTTCCTGTGTGTGTGTGTAGGGGGGTGGAATCCCTCGTAAGGTTGTGTGATGAATGGAAGAAGTGTCCTGAGGGGTGCCCTGTGTAGCAAGTGTGAGCAGCGGGTGAACAAAGCTGGCCGCCCTCTGGTAATGCAACATATGTGTCGTGCTCGTATGTGTGTGAGAGTGGACACTGTTTGTGTGAGAGTTTGTGTTGGAGTGAGTGTGTGTGTGTGTGTGTCTGTGCGTGCGTGTGCATGCGTGTGCGTGCGTGCGTGCGTTCGTATGTGTGTGTGTGTGTGTGTGTGTGTGTGTGTGTGTTCGTATGTGTGTGTGTGTTTTCGTATGTGTGTGTGTGTGTTCGTATGTGTGTGTGTGTGTTCGTATGTGTGTGTGTATGGGGGCAGAGGTGCAGCTGTAGACCGGTTCCCAGTGCAGCCGCCCGGTCCAGCCGCCCTCTGGTAATGCAACAGCTCGTATGTGTGTGAGAGTGGACCCTGTTTGTGTGTGAGTTTGTGTGTGAGTGAGTGTGTGTGTGTGTGTGTGTGTGTCTGTGCGTGCGTGTGCATGCGTGCGTTCGTATGTGTGTGTGTGTGTTTGTATATGTGTGTGTGTGTGTGAGTTTGTGTGTGAGTGAGTGTGTGAGTGAGTGTGTGTGCGTCAAAAATAATCAAAAGATGAACACTGACTGAGATGTTCACGGATCAATGGTCACCTACTCAAACAATTTGTTTTTCAGGGCTTGTACCTTTGGTGATAGCCTCTGACCATCCAAGTTGAAGAACACTTTTTGTATAACCTCAAATGTACTTTTAAATCCACTAGGGTATGAGAGGTTCAGTGCATATATTAACCCAAATAACATTGCCACTGCCACAGCCACACTCCTCACAGAGCTGATGGCTTCAACTCCTTCAATGATGACCCCGATGTCCTCCGGCTCATCTGATGGTTCATGTCCTTCATGGCGAACGACGTAGATCCCCATAACTGTCTGTTCCATTTCTGTTTCTGCAGTCAAGCCATCACAGTCCTATGAAACACCAATACAAACTATTACTTATTTATAGAACTACAATGTTTCCCACTCATTGCCTAGACTACAGCAGCCCATCATAGTGTAATATGCACCACCATAGTCTAAATTTATTTTCAACAATATCTGATGTACATGTTGATGTTTCAGTCTCTTATTTGCATTAACAGTCATCCGCATCAGTTCAGGTCTATGTTTCTGTGAAAACAATGGAAGTGACGTTACAGAAAACATTAAAGTGTTCGAATATAAGCCAAGGCAAGTGTTAGCTAAGGTAAATGCGTGTATGTGTTGTGTTAACCTGTGCTAAGTTGTGTGTAAAACACATAGTGAGTACACCCCTCACATTTTTTTCAACTATATCTTTTCATTGGACAACACTATAGAAATGAAACTTTGATACAACTGTGTCCTCTGAAAATAGCTCAACAAACAGCCATTGACATCTAAACAGCTAGCAATAAAAGAGCACCCCACAGCGAACATGTCCTAATTGTGCCCAAACTGTCAATATTTAGTGTGAGCACCATTATTATGCACTGCCTTAACTTCTATGGGCTATGAAATTCACCAGAGCTGCACAGGTTTCTACTTGACTCCTCGCGCACTCCTTCATAATGACATCACAGAGCTGGTGAATGTCAGAATGTGTAAATTTTGCTCCTCTACCATCCTCTTAAGGATGCCCCCATGTGCTCAAATGGGTATAGTACTTGGCCAGTCCATCCAATGACTCCGTGAAGTTGCATCAAAGTCTCATTTGTAAAGCTTTATCCCATGAAAAGATAGAATATTTGCAAATATGTGTTGGGTGTTCACTTTTGTATGTGTGAGAGAAAGTGAACCGTGTGTGTGAGCAAATGTCAAAAAGCAAACAGATGCTTACAAGGTATTCCTTGACTAGCTGTTTTGGGTCCTCATTCAAGTAGACACACAGTGCTTTGAGGATGCACTCCCTTCGGACATCAATGCTGTTGTTCTGTTGGAAGCACAGGGACAGAACCACCAATAGATACATTTTAACATTAGCATAACAAAAAATGTATGCACAAAACTAACTAACTAAATAAATTCAATACGATGCGACGGACTGACAACCTGTGAAATGGGTCGCATGATGGTTCTAATGGCTTGGCCGGGGACTCCCCCTTTGCTGCGGAACATCTTCATCAAGCTGTCTGAGTACTTGTCTACCATGTTGAGAAATTTGAATTCCAGTGGGACTGTTGTGATACGAGCAAACTCATTATTGATCTGTAAAAGAGAAAAAGGAAACAAAAAGAACCAAACTGAGTATTCAAATCCCAAAACATTTCCTGTAAACTGTTCTGTAGTAAAAATTAAAATACAACATACTTCACTGACAGTAAAGAGAGCTGGCCATCTTGTTTTAAACTCTGCCACCATTGGCTTCTCCTGGACTACTTCCTGCCTTCTGTATGAAAAAGTTCTCTCCATCTCCTCTCTGATTACTTTGTCATTGTTTCGTTTTTTGATCTCTGTCAAAAGCGCAATTCGTTCCATCTCTAAACTGTCAGATGATTCTCCTTTTGGATGTTGAGGACAGAAATTAACCTCAGCTTTTCTGGGTTTCTTAATGTTTGACGCAGCATGATCCTGGCCTTGGCGTTTGTTCTTCATAGAATTTATGCTTACTTCAGAACACCCAACACTTCGGAGCTTTGTGCGCAATTTGTACCTGCTAGACTGTAGTGCGCCGCATTCCTTACAGTGCCACATACGAATGCTTAAAAGAAAATCTAAAAAAAAAAAATTAAAAAAAAAGAAGCACAACAACAGTTTATAAGCACAGTTCATCCACACATCCTGTGCTTCAGGCTAAGCTGACAACTTTGCATGCTTTGTTACCAAAATACAGTTGTCAAAACAATCTCCAAAACCATAATTCAAAACAAAACAAAACAACATTGACAAACTCAATTTACCACATGAGGAGTGGACAGAATGCCAGGCATGGTTTTGCTGTTTAGGCAACACTGGTAAAATCTGAAAGGGGTAGGGAGTGGGACACAAATGAACAATGAATGTCAATAGGTTATGCGATAATGTAACTAGTATAAATGCAGAGTGAGAAAGAGGAGTTATTTTGCTCAAAGGCAAAATATTATGGATAAAAAAAGATTAATCTAATGCTGTTCACCTCCCCTCACTCACAATAAGCAGTGCCTTTGCTTCTCCTTTGAGTTCAACACAGGGCCTCAATACACACGCGCATACTGTATTTCAAAATATCCCCAGTAGGCCTACTTAGTCAACGGAGGGAAAGTCAGCATTCTCTGGCAGAGCCTATCCTGTCATGTGAATCATGACTTAATGGAAATTAAGTTACTGCACAGAGAATACAATGTTTTAAAGTTGAGAACGCATCATACACATTGAAAAAAGTATTTTCAGGATTTCTAAAAAGTTTCTAATCCAGAAATTAACTGCACGTCTTTGTTACTGTATGTAGCTAACTAGAACTGTATGGCGCGAAATACAGACTACTTTCTAGGCTAATGGGTGCCCCTGCAAGCCGTAGGTATAGGCTAAAGTCAATTAGCTAAAGTGTTTTCTCCGCTTGATCTCGTTGCTATCGAGAGGGCATGCTGACAACACTACCAGGCATGCCTGATTAACCCAACTGAACATGTAATATCACCGACACAAAATCATCTGTTATATTAACCTTTTGGGGGTTATAGCCCTAAAACAAATACAGGCAGAACCATAGACAGGGCAGAACTTCGTTTTAGCAGAGTGGTCACGGTTAGCCACCTGCACATGTGACTACTAAATCACACGAAATACTTATCATTCAAATATACTCACTGGTCGAACTTTCGATAGTTTCGAACAAAATTAGATCTACTTAGCACCAGCCACGTATTCTACTCACGGATGACAAAAGATGTATGTTACTCACCAGCTAGTTTCGTTTTTCACTTCAAGTTCTCAGCGTACTTTCAGCTCAGTTTTCCAACGTCTTTGCGGCATGACCAGACAGTGCTTCTTCTTCTTTTTGGCGGCTGGCAAAGAGAGCTTCCGATTGGCTTTGACTGATGACGATGTCACCGAAAATGTGTGCGTTAATGTTAAGTGAGCATGCGCGAGAAGTTTAATTGCTTCAACTCATTTGATATGTGTTTATTCAATAGAAATGAATTAAACTCCTCCAAATTCCCTGATATTTAATTTGGATAAACTTAAAACAACTATCTACATCTCTGTAATTAATCTGTTTTATTTCTTACACCATGGTTCTTTTATTTCTAGCAAACAATACCCAGTTTTCATTTTTTTGAGTGTACATACATACAAGCCACATGCCACAAGACAACTTTACACAATTCAAAGAAAGCTATGTACCGAAATGCATCCATCCAAACATAAAGCCATACATTAAACAGAAATAGAAACATGCCATGAGATTTATGTAACAGTGCAGTGATATTTTACTCCGATGGATGTTTTCTTACTGGAACACATCCATTCTGTGAAAAATATAAATTACAGATACAATGAACTGAAACACATGAGAACATTCTGAGATTAAAGGTGAGCATTATGTTCTAAAGCAGTAATATGTCGCACTGACAAAATAATTGGCACAAAGAAAAGAAAAGAAAAAAGAAACACAACTCAACAGGTGCTGCTCCTCAGATATGAACTGGTGCTGAAGAAAGAAACACACACACACACACACACAAGCTAACCGGCGAATAATCATCTCTTTTTATCACACATGTTGCGCTTCAGACAAAATCTGGTCCCGGAGAAAACACACACACACACTCACACACACACGCACACACAAACACACACACACACACACACACACACACACACACACACACACACACAAACACACACACACACACACACACACACACACACACACACTCATACACACGCAAACACAGAACAGCATACATGCTAATGCTAAAGCTTTGTTTGCTCTTTGTTTTCTGCGCTTCAAAAATAAACTGGCGTGGTAAAAGATAGACAAGAACACACACGTGCAAACAAACAGGCAAATGCCTCTCGTCTCTCTCTCCCAGCAGGGAGGCACTCAGCTGCCTGTCTTCCCCTCTCGCCTCCTCTCATGTTTGCATTGCGTGCGCTCCTCTTGTGCGCTCCTCTCGTGCACTCCTCTCGTGCGCTCCTCTTGTGCACTCCTCTCATCCCCTATCTTCACAGAAGGAGCGGGGATCAAGAAGGAGCGGGGATCAAGAAGGAGCGGGGATCACGCGGGGGCAAACATCTCCCTGCTCACCGGCCAGGAAAATGAGGGGATCATTACTATACTAATATGTTTGCTTTCCTCCTCAGTGATGCATTTTTTGCCCCCTCATCTCTGCTAATGATGCTCTCCCTGTGTGTGTGTGTGTGTGTGTGTGTGTGTGTGTGTGTGTGACTTTGTGTGTGTGTGTGTGTGTGTGTGTGTGTGTGTGTGTTCGCACATGTGTGAGTGTGTGTGTGTGTGTGTTTGCGCATGTGTGAGTGTGTGTGTGTGTGTGTGTGCATGCGTGTGTGTGTGTGTGTTTCTTTGTGTGTGTAAACGCGTTAACGGACGTGCCTGCTTGTGTGTGTGTATTCCATCTCGCACTAAATTGCAGTCTGCAATTACAGTCCCCAATAAAGAACTGACGACCACCAAACCCACCCTAATCACTGATGACGACCACCACCGCACACACCTAATCACTGATAATGCGGAGAACCATCGCTTGAATGGTGATGACATACAGCAGAGCTAACTGTGGCGTTTCAAAATGGCACTTGAGTGGCAGTCATTGGCAGGTGACCGCCCGCCCGCAATGATGGTTTCCGGTGGTAAGCTCTCATCTCATCTTATCTCTAATAACAATATTTTAAGATTTGACTTGATACATTTAATAGATCATATAATTCACTGCGTTCTATAGGCTTCGAATTGCTTACTAGGCCTTATTGTGTGTGTGTGTGTGTGTGTGTGTGTGTGTGTGATAGCCAATTATCTGCTTTAATTTTCCCCAGGGTCTGCAAGCATCACAAAAGCTCCTACATGTCTGTGCGCGATGGCTCAATATTTTCAAAGTCACACACTCCTTTGGTGAAATGGCTTGAATTCATCCTCAGGTAGGCATCCATAATTTATGTGTAGGAATTTCCCATAAAACAGATGTCAATGTTGAAATAGTTGTTCTTGTGATTTGCTCCAGTTTTAAAGAAACATGACACCTAGGCTAAACAGCACTTCATTTAAAAAAAATAAAAAAACAGTAATTGTTATCAATGAAGTGCAAGTGTAGCAGGTTAGAACAATCACCCATGTCGGAACTCTGCTCCCAAGAATTCCAGACCAGTTCAAACTCTGGGCTATATGACTGTTGTTTTGCATCTCAAACAAAATCAACTTGACATTGGCTACAAAACCTGAATGACACTTAATGACAACAGTCAATGACACCTCATTTACGGGCTCATGTCACCTTTCTTCTCTAAAGGTTTGCACAAGGTTTGCAGTTGAAACAACTGGATATGATTGCAGATGGAATCGCAGCAAGCTCAAAGACATTGTCAAGAATGGCAAAAATACTTAGAGAGGTTGGTGCATTAGGCCTACCTGAGCCTCATGTAGGGTGTTATAAAATGATAAATGCCCATAGTAGCCTAAAATGCGTTTGAAATAAAGAGCTGGACAGTTTTATGTCAGTGTACTGATGCTCTGATTTCTGTGTTCCAAGGTGTGCATGTCTGCCCTCAGACGACTGAAGGACAGAGGAATGAGAATAGGTGGTGGTCGCCATCGATTTGTTGTAATTGATGAGAGCAAATTCGCCCACAAACGAAAGGTAGTCTACTGGTTGTGTATTATTATTTATTTATTTTTTACTTCTGTCCCACAACACAGTTAATCACAGTAAATTAATTGCCTAGGGGCCTTGTCTTCATTGTCTTTGTTACCCACCCTTACTTTTCAGTATCACCGTGGGCGATGTGGCAACACTTGGCGTCGCAAGCGCACGTGGGTCTTTGGGATGCTTGAAGTCGATGGTCACTCCAGAAGGCCCATTTTGAAACTTGTCAGGAACCGCTCAAGGCGGACTCTTATAAGACAAATTCGGAGACACATCAGGACCAACACATCCATCCTCACAGATGAATGGCATGGCTACAAGAATCAACTTTCCCAGTATGGGTATAGGCAATTCTCAGTCTGCCACAAGCAAAACTTTGTGAATCCAGAAACAAGTGCACACACTCAACACATTGAACGTGCATGGCAGACATACAAAAATCAAATCTGGCGTCTCAGGGGGAATCGAACCTCTCAGTCCCTCAAAACACACCTTTACATGCAGTGGCG
This sequence comes from Sprattus sprattus, assembly GCF_963457725.1. Classification (NCBI taxonomy): domain Eukaryota; kingdom Metazoa; phylum Chordata; class Actinopteri; order Clupeiformes; family Clupeidae; genus Sprattus; species Sprattus sprattus. Next base: position 5,047,822 of record NC_137918.1, read on the forward strand.
GTTCTACAGGTTAATATGCCCCGGGCGAGGCCACCTCCGAGCTATGCATGCCACACTTCAACTTATTCCTGGAAAACTATACTTTGTCACAAAGGCAAATGGCAAATGTTCCGTCTTTGAAACTGCTTACAGAAGATATGAACATTCCGTTGGCTAATTACACGGTCCAACGTCAATGATGAACCTAAAACTGAACGTGTAACAGTTTTGTTGCAAAGCACAGTCTTATTGCGAAATTAGATCTCGTGTTTGTTGAGTTAAAACCGATGTATTGTTGTATAATAATAGGCAGCAGAATGGCAGGCTAACAAATGTAAGAGTTATAGCCTTAACATTAGCCTTTCATCACTTCATGGATACCGTAATCAAACAGAGAGAGCATATGGGCATAACCTTTATGTTTTGCTTGTTTCTCCTCTTCTTCTTTTCTTTTTTTTTTTCGAAATTTGGCACCTGACGGATTTTTGCATTTTCCTATTCATCTCTGTGCTTATTTTGCACTCGACAATCAACACATTATCCATCCCCCAACACCGTCACTCGTAGGCTACAGAAGTTAAGACTAAACCAATTCACCTCGACCTTGGTGACACATAATCGTTCAGTATTACCTATTTGTATAAGCCATTTCACACAATTCAGAAAAACAAAAAACGTGCAGGAATTATAGGCCTGTAATTATACTATTATGAATGTGCGTTTTTTGCAAGAAACTCGAGGTGTGACTGACTTGCGCCCACTAATTGTATTAGAGTATTGCTCTATAGCCTACAGTGGATCCCCCCGTCCCCCCATTTGTCTGTTCCACTTGGGAGTCCCAGAGGTTAACTTGTCCCCCGCGCTCCCTCCCCTTCCCCGCTTTCACACATATGGCACCTTCTTAGCAAGCAGGGGCGCAAGCAGGAGTGCCTGCAGCCGCAGGGGGCGCCAATTCGCCAATTCCCCACACAGTGATATGATAGAAAATAGAAAACCACTTCGCGGCCCAGATTATTATTTATTTATTTACTTGGTCGTGCCGCCCTCCACGTGACTTGAAAAAGTGCCGCCCCGGGCCACCGCCCGGGTGGCCCGTGCCTAAAACCGCCACTGTTTACATGATTGAATGGTACTACTGGTTAGGAATCCGGCATCGTAATGGTGTGCTGGGTAGACTCATTCATGATTTAAAAAAAATTGCAGAAATGGCAATGAAATTATGGCAATGAAATGGCTCTTGAAAACTAGTTAAAGGTGAATAGTGTTTATTGGGTTTTCCACAGGTTGTGTTATGATTTTATAATAAACATTGATGAAATAAACTGTTGTTTACTGTTGACTGTGAGTATTTGTTCTATTAGTTGAAATTAGTCTCAATGTTACAGAAATGTAAAATGTGAAATAGCCTACATAATGTGTAGCAGTGTAATAGTCCTTTGTGACAGCTTATTGACAAGTCAAAACTTTTCCACTGTACTTGAGGTCAAGGAAAGTATTCATGACAAGGTTATAATGGTGTCATGACAGCCAGTTGTTTGGGCCCATCACAGCACAATTCTAGAAGATGTCGGGCCAAACACCTGGCCCAGTAGAACTGATTAATGTAATAATATAGGTCTAAGTATTGTCAAGTTGTCATGACAACATCGAAACAGAACAAGTTGCATTTCTTTCTTGGCTAATGTCAGGGTAATGGTCCTTTGTGACAGCTCAATGACAAGTCAACACTTTTCCACTGTACTTGAGGTCAAGGAAAGTATTCATGACACAGTTATATTCGTTATGATGGTGACATGACAGCCAATTGTTTAGGCACATTGCAGCACAAATCTAGAAGATGTCGGGCCAGCCTGGCCCAGAATAACTGATTAATGTAATGATAACTATTATGTCAAGTTGTCATGACAACGTTGAAACCAAACATGTCGCATATCTTTCTTGGCTAATGTCAAGTTGTCATGACAATATTGTGAACGGATTAGATTTCATTGGCTAATGTCAAGTTG
>NC_137918.1:5054806-5057306 GCF_963457725.1 Sprattus sprattus
GGCGTAATCTAGCGTGTCGATAAGCCTGGCCCAATCGCTGTAGCTCCTTGTGAAGTCTCTGAATGTCTCGCTTGATTGAACCCAAGATGGATTTTTGGCATTTACACACATTTTGGAGACCGAATCAGATTTCGTCTCTGTGTTTTTTCCCATTGCGATTCAGGCCCTGATTTAAGACTGTGGGCTCTGCAAGGCTGTGCATTGGGTTTGGAAGCCCGCCACCAAGGACAGGTGCCGGCACTGAGAAAGGCAAACTCCATCACCAACTCCATCTCAATCACCTGACATAAAATATAAAAATCATCTCATAACAACAATGCTTAGGCTTAGGGTGCTGTCATGGCAACCTCCTATGCCACCTGTTTTGTAACATTTTACAAAGGGAAGTAGTCAAGCAATCTCCCTCTGCTAGTGTGTAGTGGTGTAACTGTACGTGTGTTCACACCAAACTGTTCGGTACAGGACAATATGTCCCTTTCTCTGTTTGGTACAATCTGTGACTCAAACAGTTATTGTAACAATACAAATAGTAACGTTAGACATAAATTAAACCACTCACTGTAGATTAATAATAACTAAGACTACAGAGTATTTTTCTCTGCAGACATGTGACCATACTTGGCCGTGGAAAATACAGAATTAAATCATTCGGTCAAATGGCTTCAGGCCCGCGACACACACACACACAAACACACAAACACACACAGACATTCACACACAGGCGTTGCTGCATTCATCAGGGCAGAACTTTATGATGGAGCGTTACTGACGAATGTGTAATTTATTTTTTTATACAGGAAGCAGTTTGAGTCACTACCACAATTTTTACATTTTTTAAATGAATGTTGTCCCTGATCTACTGAGTAGTGACCTCAAAACCGAGGTGCATACTGAACCCTGAACTCAAAACCATGTTGATACTGAACTCTGACCTCAAGATCGAAGTACATAATGAACCATGAACTCAAAACTGAGGTGTATACTGAACTGTGACCCCAAGACCGAGGTGCATACGAAACCGTTAATTTTGTGTACCATTACACGACTAGTGTGTGTGTGTGTGTGTTTGTGTATGTGTGGGTGCGTGCTTTAGTTGTGTTAAATTGTTCTGTTTTAGTATTTGTATGTGTGTGTGTTTGTGTGTGTCCCTATTTTACACATTCTACTTCAATAAGGAAAGAATAGAAACCCAAAAGGGCATTGACAGAATCATTTGTATGGCTTACTTTTACTGCTGCAGCCTTGTCAGTTTGTTTTACAATTGTTTTTTTTTTTAAAAAACTTGTTTTTCTGTTGGTGTAAGCAAATGACAGGCTTTTCGCACAGGCTTCATACTCGTGGGGTTATTACTATGCGCCTCTTTCCTGATATGTGTTGTGTGGTGAATTCAAATACAGATATCCAGAGATAGCTTATTTAAACACAAACCACGACAAAATAAAAATACACTGTGTCTAGTGTTTATTTGTGCCTGAATCTTTCATATAACACAGAAATGCAGACACACAGGTACACAGACATGCAGATAGACATGTACACAGACATGCAGATAGACATGCCGACAGACATGCATATAGACATGCAGACAGACATGCATATAGACATGCAGACAGACATGCATATAGACATGCAGACAGACATGCATATAGACATGCAGACAGACATGCAGACACACATGCACACAGACATGCATATAGACATGCAGACAGACATGCATATAGTAGCATATAGGGTTGCTAGGTTACGGAGATGCTGGCGAGTTTAACGTCGCTCTGTCTGGCATAGTTTTTGTTTGATTTTGTAACAGAATCTTAATTTAATATAAATGTTAGTTCTTCTTTTGTATTATTAGTGTAGTTAAGCTAAATCGCTGTACTTAGCCATTGTTGTTGTTCTTTTATTCACTGTTTAAATATAGACATGCAGACAGACATGCAGACACACATGCACACAGTCATGCATATAGACATGCAGACAGACATGCATATAGACATGCAGACAGACATGCAGATAGACATGCAGACAGACATGCACAGCGACATGCAGACAGACATGCAGACTAAATGAAGACATACCTGCAGACGGACATGCAGACAGATATTCACACAGACATGCAGACAGATATTCACACAGACATGCAGACGGACATGAAGATAGACCTGCAGACGGTCATGCAGACACATATGCACACAGGCATGCAGATAGACATGCAGACAGACATGCAGACGAATATTCACACAGACATGCAGATAGACATGCAGATAGACATGTAGACAGCGTTGAAAGTACTCTGAAATAGTCTTCCTCTACCAGACTCCTCTACTGCACTTCACCACCACTACCCAGACTAATATTACATCCGTAAAATACCCCTACACCACCCAAGCTTCTACAGCACTGTGAAATACCCCTACACCACCCAAGCTTCTACTGCACTGTGAAATAGACCACCACCACCAAGGCTTGCATTATAAGGAGTGATGTGCAGGAAGGAAACTGA
>NC_137918.1:5067306-5079806 GCF_963457725.1 Sprattus sprattus
CAAGCCACCAAACACATATTTGTGTGTGTGTGTATTTGTGTGCGCCTGTGTGTGTGTGTCTGAAGCCACTCAACACAAACAGATTCCACTGCTGTTAGAGGCTGAGGCTGAGGTGTGTCGGCGTGAGTGTGTGTGTCTCTGCCCACCTGGAAGAGGAGATAAACATCCCCTGCTCCTCTTTGGATGGGTCTGATTCCAGGAGACAGGCTATGACTGAGGCCATCGGAGCAGTGACTCAGACACGTCCGCTCTGCATTACTCTCTTTCTCCAAATATGTAATCAGGACTCGCTGAGTGGACAGAGAAAGACAGAGAGAGAGAGAGAGAGAGAGAGAGAGAGAGAATGAGAGAGGGAGAGGGATAGAGACATAGAGAGAGATGGAGAGAGAGAGACGGAAAGAGAGAGGGAGAGACTTGGAGAGAGAGAGACAGCGGGAAAGAGACAGAGAGAGAGAGAGAGAGTGAGAGCGAGAGTGAGACAGGGAGAGAGGGAGAGAGAGACAGGGAGAGAGAGAGAAAGAGAGGGGGAAGATGGAAGGAAAGAAAGAACAGATAATGATAGCAAAGAGAAAGGGAGGGGGAAGATGGAAGGAAAGAAAGAACAGATAATGATAGCAAAGAGAAAGAGAGAACAGATGAGGACAGAGTGAAGGAAGTAAAAAATAACTGTAGAGAGAGGGAAAGAGAGGGGAAAGAGAGAGGGAGAGGGAGAGAAAGAACCAATCAATCAGTCAACTGAAAATGGAACAATACAGGGGGAATTATGGATGTAGAAAAAAGAATGAAAAAAACATAAAAAAGAGAAAGAGAAATGTTATTCTTCCAGAACAGAAGGCATCTGATGATCAAAGGTTAGACTCAACGCCCCATCTGGCCTGTGGCACATGACACATAGTTGTGTGTGTGTGTGTGTGTGTGTGTGTGTGTGTGTGTGTGTGTGTGTGTGTGTGTGTGTGTGTGTGTGTGTGTGTGTGTGTGTGTGTGTCTGTGTGTGACTGTGTGTGTGTGAGGGAGTGAGAGAGAGAGATAGTTGGTATGTGTGTATTTATGTATGTCTAAAGTTTGGGAAAGAGTGTCTGAGATGTTGCCTCCTCTATATATAATAATAATGGTACATAATTGTAATTGTAGTAATTGTCATACTTCTATATTTAACATGCGGCATACACACTCTCACACACACACACACACACACACACACACACACACACACACACACACACACACACTCAAAACACACACAAAGCACACACAGAAGAAAAAAAAAACACTAACACAGTGTTCTCCACTAATGCCTCCTGAAAACCAATTCCATTTCCATTTTTAATCCTTCACCAGGCCATCAGAAAAGTAGTGATTAGAAAGAGAAACAATTTAAACACGTAGTGACTTATTATTGGCCAGTGATCAGTCTGAATAATGCTGAATTTAAACAGGCAGTGAATCATTTTTGGCCAATGATCAGTCTGAATAATTCTGATTGAGTTTAGCTGATTGCCACAAAGCTTTTAATGGGTTTCAAATGAGTTGTGAAAGGATAAACAATAAATAACCAGATAAACAAACAAATACATTCATTAATAATCACTGGCTTTGAAATGGTGGATGCAGAGGGAATGCATAATAGGTTTTTTGTTGCTGCTGTTGTTGGCCTCTAAGCTTGAGTTAAAGCAGCACCAACCAGAAATCAATTACATCATTGCTCAGTTAGCCTAGCATGGTTAAGTAATTCAGTCTAATGATATCGAATGGCTTTTCTAATGGGATACCTTGGAACGATCACACGAATGAGAGCTTTTTCAGTTCTGATTACTGGATTGTGAGATAGATGATGTCCCCACAATAGCCTCTTTATGTTTTTCTTTTTTTTTCTGAAAGGTTCACCGATCAGTTTCTTGTCACAGAAGCAGAAACACAGAGGTAGAGGAGGCAGAGAAGAGAAGGGTTGTGATGTAAAGGCCAATGGAGATAAATTAATCCCAATCTGTAGAAGAGAGCAAAGGGGTATTGACAGATGCAATGTCTGGCAGTGGCCATCTTAATTCCATTTCCACTGCCTTTAAGGACAAGGGTCCAGTTTGACAAGGATTAAAGGTGAGGATGAAGATCAATCCAAAGGCCTCTTAATTTCCTCAGTCAATTGGAGTGTCTGCAACCTCATTGCCTTGCCGTCGGGACAGAGGATCTATGACGGAAACAAAGACCGATGCAAAATAACAGCGTCAATGCAGTGTGACCTTTCACCTTTCACTGAGACCATAAAATTAGCCTTTTCCACCAATTTGTGCTTTAATTACCTTTCCCCAGTTCATAGTACTGCCAGATGAAGTATTGATTGTGCCCTAATTAGTCTCACCTAATTGAGAGAATGTTTTCTTCTCCTTCTCTCTATCTCCCTCTCACTCTCTCCCTCTCTTTCTCTCGCCCTCTCTCTCTCCCACTCTTTCTCTCTCTCTCTCTCTCCCTCACTTGTTCACCTTCTTTCCCTTCATGCGGTCTTCAAACATGGAACAGTTATTTTATATAAAACAATATTGGTGCGACTGAAGTGTTGATCCAGGCTTTGCCCGAACCATTCTAGAATGTTCATCCCTCTCCCAAGCCTTAGTTTCACAACAGACTGCAACAGGTTTTCTTTTTCCATTAATTTTCCCCGTAACGTTTTCCTGCAGATGACGACATCCCCACATCATAATGTTACCAGTTACCACTGCCATATTCCACCATTGGGCGCTGGCAGTGTTAGATTCATGCTACATGTAGCATCCTGAGAATTGGCCAAAAAAGCTCTATTTTGGTCTCATATGACCATAACAAGCTTTTCCCATATCTTCCTCAACCTCCATACATGCTTGTGGATCTTAAAAAACATTGGGTTCTTTTGTGCGTATTTCGTTTTTATTATATTCCATCTTTCCTCCAGAAAGTGGCAGCACTTAAAACAGATGGTTTTTAATTGTTATTTCTATATTTAATTTCCTTTGTGACTGTGAGACACAAAGAGAAATAGAGAGATAAAGAGAGTGAGTGTTCCCAGAGAGACAGAGAGTGGGAGACGGAGTGGAGGACATCAATTTATAGTCACGTATAAAATCATCTTATACAATTTCAGCAGACTGTTATTTATTTCATGAGCACAATTTAAGATTCTTCTGTGAGAGATCTGGAAATCTCTACAACCCTCTGATTAAAGCTCGTCGAGAGACATGGAGAGCAAAACAGCCGTGTTTTAACCTCAAAGACAGAAACTACAGATTACAATACCGAGGACACTATCCTCTGTATGGAGCTAAAACAGAGACTTTAAGCATGCAACAAAATTGGCATTGGTAAAATACCAAAAAATACAAAATAGAACATTGACATTGAAACACTTGTATCAAAATTTACTTTGGCCTTTGAACATAAGATTTATGAAATGATGATGAAAATATGATTTATTTTTATGTGGTTTTTCAACGTTGTTTCTTGACGTCAACATTTTTCATTTCACATTTGTCTTTTTTCGATGTCAGGACTTTTCAATGTCAACTGACTGTCTCTGTGTTGGCTTGGAAAGGGAGGAGTTGGATGGTAGGTATAAAGAGTAAAGAAAAAAACAGGCCATTTGCATGGGCAAAGAAACTTTGGCGTCAGCGTGGCGTCAGCGTGGCGTCAGCGTGCGTCAGATGGCATCAGTGGGTGTTGAAAAAAAAAGTTCTTCTAAAAAAAGTTCTTCTAAAAAAGTTATTTTTCAATGCTAAAAGTCTGTTTTAACTCCATACCTCTGGACCATATCTCATTCATCAATAATGCTGCATTTCTGCAGCTATTTTCCACAGCAGGAAAGATTACCATCAAACACATGTAAGGGGGCAAAGGGTGTGTTTACTAATTGCTTACAGCACATGCAAGTGATGAAAGAGACGAGTAATGACTGCAACCTGTTTCTGAAAGAGAAAATTGTGGTGGGATTTGTCCTTAATGTGTGTGTGTGTGTGAGTGTGTGTGTGTGTGTGTGTGTGTGTGTGTGTGTGTGTGTGTGTGTGTGTGTGTGTGTGTGTGTGTGTGTGTGTGTGTGTGCAACCTGTTCCTGACAGAGAAAAGCCCTTATTGTGGTGGGATTTGCCCTTCAGCTGTTTTTAAATATGGGAGTTTCTGAAGCTGACCCTTGTGTGTTTTTAAACCTGGAGGCATCAGACTGGATTTGCAATGCTAAAACTCCCATGGGAGGGATACTGCAGACTTTCAGACTTGCAGAACCCTTCCATAACAACAATCGGTTGTACACTGGGTCATGTCTATCAAAGACAAGAAGTTAATTACACATTGAACCGAAACATTCTTCTTTATGCTTAAAATAGCAGACAAAAACATGGACATGGTGTAAGGACATTATGTTTTTTTACAGTTGTTCAACATTTTGAACACTCATCTTTGTTTTCGTTCTCTCTCTCTCTCTCTCTCTCTCTCTCTCGCTGTCTCTCTCCCTCACTTCTCCTGAAACCACCACCTGACGACATTTCTCTTTCTTATTCAGAAACAATTTGTATGCCGTAATTCCATCCCCACCAAAAGGACAATAGAAGTGCTCTAGTGCTCATTTCATCCTGAGCCGCAGCACCAGCTGCCGTGTTGTTTGTCCTTCACCTCTTCCTGTACCTGGGTTCTGATGTGTTCCACCCCCGTCACCCCCTCCCCACTCTGCCATCGTCATGACGCCTGGAATAACAATAATCAGCGGCAGTGCCCTGGTGAGGCGGCGCTACAGAAGAAAAGTGAGTTTATTTCAATGGATTACATGCTGCCTCTCGCTCGCTCGCTCCTGACGCACCTCACACACACACACACACACACACACACACACACACACACACACACACACACACACACACACACACACACACACACACACACACACACACACACACACACACACACTCCTGACGCACTACAGCGCAATTTCCTCTCAGTGATGGTGCTTTCAGATTAGAGCCATCCTTCCCCACCTGCTCGCCACCTGTGTGTACCACACACACACACACACACACACACTCACACACACACACACACACACACACACACACACACACACACACACACACACATACACTCTCAAACATGCACACACACTCACACACACACACACAGACACACACATACTGACAGACAGACACCCACACACACACAGTCACACCCACAGACATGCACACGCACTTGCACACTCACACATGCACACACACACACACACACACACACACACACACACAGAGAATCACAAACACTCAAACATGCACACACACTCTCTCTCTCTCTCACACACACACACACACACCCACACACACACACACACACACACACACACACACACTCACAAATGCACACACACTCTCTCACACACACACAGTTTTCACCTGCTCACTGTCTCTGTCTTTCTTTCTTTGGCAGAACATTTATACACACACACACACACTAACACACACACACACACACATACACACACAAATAGAGGCAGGGACAGGGTGGATAGTGCAAAGGGGTGAAGAGACACACACTCAGCCACACATACACACACACACACAGGGGTGAAGAGTCAGAGTGGCTGAGAGGAATGCTGGTCAAAGCACTGAGAGGTCTCTGTCTGTCATGTTCTGAGTGACCGCAGGCCATATAGCTGCTCCTCAGAGACTTAGAACATCTCCTCTGCTGCTTTCTCAAAAATCCAAGACAGGGACTTTTGACCTGTCTATATCTATGTGAGCGCAGTGCCGTTTAACCAACTTCAACCTCCTTTAACCTGCATTTCTGTGCCTGTGGAAATGGATAAGGGATTAAATAAGCATGAATATGTGAAAGTGGGAAGAGAGAGAGAGACACACACACACACACACACACACACACACACACACACACACACACACACACACACACACACACACACACACAGACACACACACACACACGCACACGCACACACACACACATGCAGGTGCATGAATATGTGTGTGTTCAGGGTAAACACATGTCTTGTTCAGCCTTAGTTGAATAGCTACTAAGCCTATCTTCGCTCTTTCTCTCCATCTGTGCTTATGTTTCTCTTGCCCGATAAACTCTCAGTCATCACACACACAAACACACACACACACACCCACACACACACCTCCAGCACTCCTGGACACACATCAACTATCAACCAATGCTGTATGACATCCACTAACAGATACAACCACCCACACATTGTCTGATCCATATTTATATCCCCATATTTTTAAACATTCGTAAGATTGGTTATTATTAGCCAGGCTCTCTGCGTCCTGTTTTTGAAGACATAACCAATAGTACAGGAGTATAGAAATGAATGATAAAGGAGGACGACTGTAAGTGGCTGGATTCATTGAAAGTATAGAAATATGCCACATGCAGAAAGATGAATGCATGGAAGTACCCCGTCTGTGTGTGAGACGACATGGGACATGAACACTGTGATTGCTTACATAAATGGATTTCACAATTCTCTCTCTTCCCTTTCTTTATATATCTCTCTCTCTTCTCTCTCTCTGTCTTCCCTTTCTCTCTCCCTCTGTCTTTATCTCCTCCCTCTCTCTCCCTCTCTCTCCCCTCTCTCAACCTCTCTTTCTCTTCCCTTTCTCTCTCTTTCTCTCTCTTTATCTCTTCACTCTCTCTCCCTCTCTCTCTCTCTCTTTTCCCTCTCTCTCTTTCTCCCTCTCCCTCTCCCTCTCTCTCTCTAATCCCTTTGTATCTCTCTCTCTCTCTCTCTCTCTCTGGTGAAATCCAATGGTGGTTTTATGGAACACTTGTGCATCTGGTCATATATATGATATAAGAAAACAAAAGTTATGCAATAAGATTCTGACAGGTTAGAAAACATTTGTCATACACACACACACACACACACACACACGCATCAATAAATAAAATATGTCCATGTGAAGGAAAAATAATCAAACATGTTTTCATGTTATCACATCCATCCATGATATGCACTATGTAGTTGTGGTGTCTGGGATGGAACACCCTTGAAAATGAAAGAAATGCTTTCACATTGCTGACTATTTCCCACCAAACAGAGAGATGGAAAGAGTGTCTGTGTATTTGTGTGTGTGTGTGTGTGTGTGTGTGTGTGTGTGTGTGTGTGTGTGTGTGTGTGTGTGTGTGTGTGTGTGTGTGTGTGTTTGTGTGTGTGTGTGTGTGTGTGTGTGGCTCCAGGGCTCTAAGGTGTCTACTGTAGGTGGTCCATGACTCCGCTCCATACAGCAGGGTTGGGAGAATCACAGCTCTGTAGACTTGGAGCTTAGTTTCAGCCCTCAGGTCTCGGTCATCAAAGACTCTTGCCCTGAGTTTGGCATAGGCTCTGCTGGCGCAGCTCAGGCGATGGTTAACCTCAGAGTCTATATCGGCTTTGGAAGAGAGGAGGCTGCCAAGGTAGGGGAAGTGGTCGACGCTTTCCAGGGTGGTGTTATCCACTTTGATGATGGGCTGGAGTGATGGCTGGTTGGATGGTGGTTGGTACAGGACCTGAGTTTTATTGATGTTCAAGGCCAAGCCCAGGGCTCTGTATGCCTTGGCAAAGGCATTTAGGATGCCCTGGAGGTCTTCAGGGGAGTGTGCTGCAATGGCGTTATCATCAGCATATTGCAGCTCCATGATGGTGGTATTCCTGACCTTGCTCTTGGCTTTGAGCCTGTTAAGGTTGAAGAGCCTGCCATCAGTCCTGTAGAGGATTGGAATCCCCTGTGGCAGCTCCTGGCCAGTGAGGTGGAGTATTGTTGAAATGAAGATTGCAAATAGGGTGGGGGCAATGATACATCCCTGTTTTACTCCAGTTTCAACGGTAAATGGCTCAGATACAGAGCCACCGTTGCTGAGCACTGTGGCTAACATGCCGTCATGCAGTAGCCTCAGTACACGGATGTACTTGTCATGACATCCATACCTTGATAGTATACTCCACAGTGCCTGACGATCTACGGAATCAAAAGCCTTTGTCAAGTCTATGAAGGCCATGTAGAGAGGCAGTCCTTGTTCCCGACACTTTTCCTGAAGTTGGCGAGCAGAAAAGATCATATCAGCTGTTCCCCTGGATGGGCGGAAGCCGCACTGTGATTCAGGGAGTACCTCCTCAGATAGTGGTAGCAGGCGGTTGGCGAGGACACGAGCAAGCACTTTGCCTGTTGTTGATAAGAGCGAGATGCCCCTGTAGTTTCCACATTCAGCCTTGTCCCCTTTCTTGAATATGGTGACAATTTGGGCGTCCCGGAGCTCTGAGGGGAGCTCTTCCCTTTCCCAGATCTTGAGGAGTAGATTATGGATCTGGTGCCAGAGACTTGGTCCTCCTTCCTTTAGGATCTCTGCAGGGATCCCATCAGGACCAGCGGCCTTGTTGTTCCTGAGATTCCTGATGGCATTGTGAACCTTAGAGCCCTGGAGCTATTCCACATAAGAGCCTTGAGAAAAGTCTTGAGGATCAACTGGGAAGACAGGCGTACAAACTCCAGCATTCTGGAGGAAACAAATATGCCCAGCATAACTACCATCATTATGCAACACCAACTCCGATGGACAGGCCATGTCATCCGCATGCCCAACAACCGTCTCCCTAAGCAGATCCTGTACTCCCAGTTAATAGAAGGACAGCGAGCCCCTGGTGGGCCAAAGAAACGTTTCAAGGACAATATCAAGACCAGCCTGAAAAAGTTCAACATCACATCTAGCAACTGGGAGGATCTTACGTTGAACAGGGACTACTGGAGGAAAGCAGTGAAAGAAGGTGCAGCACACCACGAAATTGAACTCCGCCGTGCCGCAGAGGCAAAGCGGCAACTCCGCAAGGACAAACAGAGGAAGGCTCCACCACCACACACCACCTCAACATTCCAATGCCCACACTGCAGCAGAATCTGTGGGTCACGGATCGGCCTTTACAGCCACCTGAGGACCCACAAATAAGAACAAAAGACAACCCTATAGAGAGGACAGTCATACTCGTCTCGAGTGACCGCCGAAGAAGAAGAAGAGTGTGTGTGTGTGTGTGTAAATATATCAGAACTGACTAAGATGATATGCCACACTGTGTTCACTTGAGAAGCTCCACAGGCAGCGGTTTCATAGGTGTGAAATATGAGATGTTTCTTCGGAGTGGTGCAGAGGGCATCCATCCTCCGGCTCACCTCTGTGGTGAACTGTGGCTTGGTGTGTGTGTGTGTGTGTGTGTGTGTGTGTGTGTGTGTGTGTGTGGGTGTGTGTTTGTGTGTGTGTCTGTGTGTGTGTGTGTACCTCTGTGGCTTGGCTCTCTGGCTGATCAATACTGGGAGACCTGCAGGTCAGCACAGGGGACCAGCTCCACATTCATTCATACATTCATTCCTTTATCTTCCTCTCCCTCCCTCCGGAAATCTCTATATTTCTTTCTTTCCTCCTCACTCCTTCTCCTGTGTGTGTGTGTGTATGTATGAGTGTATAAGTGTGTGTGTGTGTGTGTGTGTGTGTGTGTGTGTGTGTGTGTGTGTGTGTGAGACACAGAGGGACAAAAGAGGAGAAGGAGAGAGAGAGAGACCTCATTTTATCAATTATCTCAGAACACGTTAAAAACTTGCACTTAAAAAAACGTACGCAGTTATTGGTTGATAAAACTGAAAATAAAGAGAAAACTAAAGAAATAAGAAGAAGCAAACGATCTGGTGTAGACCCTGGACTCAGACTCCTGCCCTATGCAGATGATCTGGTGTAGACCCTGGACTCAGACTCCTGCCCTATGCAGATGATCTGGTGTAGACCCTGGACTCAGACTCCTGCCCTATGCAGATGATCTGGTGTAGACCCTGGACTCAGACTCCTGCCCTATGCAGATGATCTGGTGTAGACCCTGGACTCAGACTCCTGCCCTATGCAGATGATCTGGTGTAGACCCTGGACTCAGACTCCTGCCCTATGCAGATGATCTGGTGTAGACCCTGGACTCAGACTCCTGCCCTATGCAGATGATCTGGTGTAGACCCTGGACTCAGACTCCTGCCCTATGCAGATGATCTGGTGTAGACCCTGGACTCAGACTCCTGCCCTATGCAGATGATCTGGTGTAGACCCTGGACTCAGACTCCTGCCCTATGCAGATGATCTGGTGTAGACCCTGGACTCAGACTCCTGCCCTATGCAGATGATCTGGTGTAGACCCTGGACTCTATCTCCCTCTGTCTTTATCTCCTCCTTCTCTCTCCCCTCTCTCAACCTCTCTTTCTCTTCCCTTTCTCTCTCTTTCTCTCTTTATATCTTCACTCTCTCTCCCTCTCTCTCTTTCTCCCTCTCCCTCTCCCTCTCTCTCTCTATTCCCTTTGTCTCTCTCTCTCTCTCTCTCTCTCTCTCTCTCTGGTGAAATCCAATGGTGGTTTTATGGAACACTTGTGCATCTGTGCATATATATGATATACGAAAACAAAAGTTATGCAATAAGATTCTGACAGGTTAGAAAACATTTGTCATACACACACACACACACACACACACACACACACACATCAATAAATAAAATATGTCCATGTGAAGGAAAAATAATCAAACATGTTCTCATTAACCATCCATGATATGCACTATGTAGTTGTGGTGTCTGGGATGGAACACCCTTGAAAATGAAAGAAATGCTTTCACATTGCTGACTATTTCCCACCAAACAGAGAGATGGAAAGAGTGTCTGTGTATTTGTGTGTGTGTGTGTGTGTGTGTGTGTGTGTGTGTGTGTGTGTGTGTGTGTGTGTGTGTGTGTGTGTGTGTGTGTGTCCGGTGTGTGTGTGTGTGTGTGTGTGTGTGTGTGTGTGTGTGTGTGTGTTTGTGTAAATGTATCAGAACTGACTAAGATGTTATGCCACACTGTGTTCACTTGAGAAGCTCCACAGGCAGCGGTTTCATAGGTGTGAAATATGAGATGTTTCTTCGGAGTGGTGCAGAGGGCATCCATCCTCCGGCTCACCTCTGTGGTGAACTGTGGCTTGGTGTGTGTGTGTGTATGTATGAGTGTGTGAGTGTGTGTGTGTATGTGTGTGTGTGTGTGTGTGTGTGTGTGTGTGTGTGTTTGTGTGTGTGTGTGAGACACAGAGGGACAAAAGAAGAGAAGGAGAGAGAGAGAGACCTCATTTTATCAATTATCTCAGAACACGTTAAAAACTTGCACTTAAAAAAACGTACGCAGTTATTGGTTGATAAAACTGAAAATAAAGAGAAAACTAAAGAAATAAGACG
Source organism: Sprattus sprattus (assembly GCF_963457725.1). Lineage (NCBI taxonomy): Eukaryota > Metazoa > Chordata > Actinopteri > Clupeiformes > Clupeidae > Sprattus > Sprattus sprattus. The sequence goes on from NC_137918.1 coordinate 5,078,536, forward strand.
AAGCAAACAATCTGGTGTAGACCCTGGACTCAGACTCCTGCCCTATGCAGATGATCTGGTGCAGACCCTGGACTCAGACTCCTGCCCTATGCAGATGATCTGGTGTAGACCCTGGACTCAGACTCCTGCCCTATGCAGATGATCTGGTGCAGACCCTGGACTCAGACTCCTGCCCTATGCAGATGATCTGGTGTAGACCCTGGACTCAGACTCCTGCCCTATGCAGATGATCTGGTGTAGACCCTGGACTCAGACTCCTGCCCTATGCAGATGATCTGGTGTAGACCCTGGACTCAGACTCCTGCCCTGCCCTAGGCAGATGATCTGGTGTAGACCCTGGACTCAGACTCCTGCCCTATGCAGATGATCTGGTGCAGACCCTGGACTCAGACTCCTGCCCTGCCCTAGGCAGATGATCTGGTGTAGACCCTGGACTCAGACTCCTGCCCTATGCAGATGATCTGGTGTAGACCCTGGACTCAGACTCCTGCCCTAGGCAGATGATCTGGTGTAGACCCTGGACTCAGACTCCTGCCCTATGCAGATGATCTGGTGCCTCTACCCCCCTCAGAACATAAGCAGCAGCTCCAGTCTTGGGCCCTGGCAGTCTACAGCAGCTCCAGTCTTTGGCCCTGGAAGTCAATCCTCCTAGCAGTCAATCCTACTAAGACCAAAATAATGATCTTCAAACAAAAGCCCTGGTGTCACAGATACATTTTCAAGATTACTTTTTTAATTGGGCCCTATTTTCACATCTTTTTGGGTCTGAATCCTCACTTGGTACAAAACGGATAAAAATAAGTCCAGTATTGAGTGAGAATGCTACATGAACAGAAACCCATTAGCTTTGGCAACACGGTATCCAGAGAGCCATGCTAATAAGGCAACTTTCAATTGAGGTGAGAGAGTGAGGGGGGGGGGGGCGGGGGGGCGGTATTTTAAGACATACATTCTCATAAGAATTATCTTAAAAGGAGAATTAATAAAAAAAAGTTTTGAGCATATCAAAAGAACAGGCTGGTGTCTCTTTTACATTCCCATCGAAGTCATCAGTGGGCGGTCAAGTGCCCTTGCAGATGAAACACCAACTGTTTCTATGGTTACTAAGGTGACTGAAAGAGGATTTGAAAACCGAATAAACAGATGGCAAGCAGTCGGAGAGGGTAGAGTTGCTCTGCTGTTAAATACAGTAATATCAGGTCAGATGGATAGTGGATAGATGGTGAATAGACATCTCTGCAGAAGCATGGACAGCTAAAGGGACACATGGT
>NC_137918.1:5082306-5092306 GCF_963457725.1 Sprattus sprattus
CTCTCTCTCTCTTTCTGTCTCTCTTTCTGTCTCTCTTTCGTTCTCTCACTCTCTTTTCTCTCTTTTCTCTCTCTCTCTTGCACTGTATATCTCACTCTATCCATCAATTTCTTTATACATCTGTTTCACCGTCTAGCTCTTTCTCTCTCTTTGTAATTAGACTTATGCTATCGCTACCTAGACCACTTTTAGTGATTTCTAACGGCAAAGTGTTTTGACAGGTGCCTTTAAGGTCATTTAAGACATATGAAAATTATATGACTCTTAAACTAATTAGCAGGTCTGATAATGTGTCCTGAAATGAGACAGAAGGATGTGTGTGTGTGTGTGTGTGTGTGTGTGTGTGTGTGTGTGTGTGTGTGTGTGTGTGTGTTGGTGTGCGTGCGTGCGTGCGTGCGTGCGTGCGTGCGTGCGTGCGTGCGTGCGTGCATGCGTGTGTGTGACACTTCCCATTAACAGTAGCACTGCTCTGCTTTCTCAACATAGGCAGTCATAACAACCCATCTTTAATTAAGTTTTTGTGGCATTTTAGTAGCCAGGCTTTTTTTAAGTTTATATTCCTACGCAAAGGTCTTTGAAAGTGCTTTACATAAAACATCTAGAAGAGCAAAGCAGAAAGTAAATTGTTGGCATGGTAATAGCCAGACTTATTTTAAGGTTTATATGCCACCTTTCCTATGGAAAGGTCTTTGAAAGTGCTTTACATAAAACATCTAGAAGAGCACAGCAGAAAGTAACATTTTCAGGAAATACAAGTAAAAGATGAGTCATTTAGGATTCAAAGTGTCTCTCTTACACATTACAAGCCACGAGTAGTTTAATTAGGATTCCTGTCTCACACAATGAGCCCTAATTTCATAGTGCAATGAGCACCGCAAATAGGCTTCTTGTAGCCGTAACCACGCAGCACGGATACCTATATTTGTTAATTTCATTGACACAGGGCAGGACGCAATCAACAATGAATGGGTTGAGTAATTAGTTGATGTGGCAATTAAGTCATCAAGTTTTTATCAACCAATCAGATAATACAATGATTCAACCATGTCTTATTCAGTAATTGTCCTATAAAGAAGACATTTTGGGTTGCAAACAGAATGCTTTACACCCTAGGAGACGGAGGTTTTTGTGCGGGAGGTCCTGCATGGCAAAGTCCCAGGCTGGCGTTTGTGTGGAGAGAAAGAAAGAGAGATAGAGAGATAGAGAGAGGGAGAGAGAGAGAGAGAGAGAGAAGCTGATCAGACCAACCTTTTTAGCATCTACATCATCGTCGAGGAGAATAGGCGGCTGATTGCAAAATCCAGTCCGGAGTGAGATCCTCTGACCAACCATAAATCTGGCTCCAGCAGTGTGGTGTTGCCAGCATCCAGACAGAGATGCATGCACTCTCTGAATAGCCACCTCCGCTAGGTTGAGGCTTGGCAACACCCACTGCTCACCACCAGCAGCGCCAGTCTAGAACTCCTGGTAACTGCAAACGAGCAGCAAAGCCTCTTCGCATCAGCACCATCCAGGAGCCTGGCAATTGCAGCCCAGCAATTCCTCAGCCGCCTCACGGCGACATAGCCTGGGTGACATCCGTTTTGTACGCGCTCCATTGATTGCTGCGTTCTCGCTGAAAAAGAAATGCCTGGGATAGCTCGCCTGGGATCGCTCGACCCGGTTTGGTGCTAGCTTGATCGAGTGCTAGCTTGATCGAGCAGGCGTTTTCGTCTGTTCTCACTGATTTAGACGGAATTTCAGAGCTGAAACGTGAGCAAAATGAGGCACTGAAAGCTTTTCTTTCCAGGAAAGACGTTCTCGTGGATTGCGTACAAAACGGATGGCACCCAGGCTAACGGCGACACCGCAGCCCTCTCTGACTCCTCCACAGGAGCCTCCTCTCTGACTCCTCTGACAGGAGCCTCCCCCGTGACACCACAGCCCCCTCTGACTCCTCCACAGGAGCCTCCTCTCTGACTCCTCTGACAGGAGCCTCCCCCGTGACACCAGAGCCCCCTCTGACTCCTCCACAGGAGCCTCCTCTCTGACTCCTCTGACAGGAGCCTCCCCCATGACACCAGAGCCCCCTCTGACTCCTCCACAGGAGCCTCCTCTCTGACTCCTCTGACAGGAGCCTCCCCCGTGACACCAGAGCCCCCTCTGACTCCTCCACAGGAGCCTCCTCTCTGACTCCTCTGACAGGAGCCTCCTCTCTGACTCCCCCACAGGAGCCTCCTCCGTGACACTGCAGCCCTCTCTGACTCCTCTGACAGGAGCCTCCTCTGACTCCTCCACAGGAGCCTCCTCTCTGACTCCTCCACAGGAGCCTCCTCCGTGACACCGCAGCCCTCTCTGACTCCTCTGACAGGAGCATCCTCTGACTCCTCCACAGGAAGTAGTACATGGATGTAGGAGGGCAATATGGGCCTGCATGAGTACAAAAGGTATTGGGGAGATGACATTTATGGATGGCACCATGAATGATCACAAGTTCACTCCCAGACTCCAGAAGCGATTCAATTCCCAGTTGTCATCTCCCGCTGCTGGTCCATGCAGCTCGGCCTCCGGCCATGCATACTCCAGCTAAAGTGTCCTCTTAAATGTTTTGCCATTCACGATCCATGTCAATACTGTCTTAAACAGGACACACAACAAAGAAGGCATTGGTTTTCTGAGGGCTTGATTTTACAGTTCTACCTGACCTGTCTAAGCATCTGAAATGCTTTTTTAACAGGCTGAATGTACGTTCAATCACAGAGCTGGCGCTTGACATTGACTCGCAATATGTGTCAGTGCCAGTGTGGTTAGTACGTAATTTCCTGTTTATTTATCTCTCCATTTTTTTCCTTCCGTGAGGCGCCGTACAAATAAAGTTGGATTTCATTTGAATATTCAAATGCCATTGCCACTGAGTGGTGTGGACCTTGCTCATGTTACGGAATTAGCTCAATTACTTTTCCAAGTTATTAAATTAGCTTTAGATCATGCACAGCGGACTTTGCATGTTGCCAGCTGCGTTGCCCATCAGTGAAGCCTGGGCCCAATGTCTTGATGCATACTGAATGTTCAACATTATTACGATTCTACAAATGTGATATGTTGATATGTGAAATAAAAGTCCTCATTTGTATTCCAATCTACACTGAAAGAAATTCAACAGTTACACTTGTCTTTCTTTTCAGTCTAGAGGTCAACCCTTGACCCCGGGCTTCTTTAATGGGAAAACATTTTCATGCAAATGCAGATCTTGACCTTTGACCTTTGATATCCATCCAAGGAATGAACATTCAGTTGGATGCACAGCGTTCCTCCTTCCCTCACATGGATTTCAAATGAAGTGTCGGATAGTTTGAGTGAACACACACACAGACACTCACTTTCTCACTCACACAGACACACACACACACAAACACACATACACACACACACACACACACACACACACACACACACACACACACTCTCTCTCTTTCTCTCTCTCTCATAAACACACACACCCTTACTCTCTCTCTCTCTCTCGCTCTCTCTCTCTCTCTCTCACACACACACACACACACACTCATATGAGTTAAATTAGTTCCGGTCCAATTGCTCAAAATGCAAACTAATGTTTCTTCGCACACAAACACACACACACACACACACACACACAATGCCATAACATTCCTTGTAATAATTGTCTGTCTGTATGTACAACAGAGTTTTTATCTTAATAGGCAGTTTATCAATAGAACAAAAAAAAAAAAAACAGCCAAAATCGACACACACACACACACACACATGCACACGCACAGGCACACGCACCAGACATGCACACGCACACACATGCACACACACTTGACACTGTCAAAAGGGTTTAAAGGAAATGCTGATGAATGTTGGAGTGACAATTTTTCAAATCTATCATCCTCTCCCCACTCGGAGAAAAACTGCCTCTCAAGAGGGAGTAACAAACAGAAACTAAGAGAATGAGATAGTGGGAAAGAGAGACAGAGAGAGAGAGAGAAAGAGAAGATAGAGCGAGAGAAGCTAGAGAACAATAGGTCGTGTGAGACACAAAGAAAGAAAGAAAACTGATGGATTTTATTGTATTACTTTGTTTGCCTCAGTGGACAAATTGGTTTGCTGCACAATAACAACTAAAAGCATTTCACCACATCATCACAACATCACAACATCAAAACATCACCACACCATTACAACATCACCACACCATAACAACATCACCACATCATTACACCATCACCACACCATAACAACATCACCACACCATAACAACATCACCACATCATTACACCATCACCACACCATAACAACATCACCACACCATAACAACATCACCACACCATCACCACACCATAACAACATCACCACAGCATTACAACATCACCACACCATAACAACATCTCCAAACCATTACAACATCACCACACCATTACAACATCACCACACCAATACAACATCACCACACCATTATGGCATCACCACACCACCCCGTGGCAACGTGGGGGTTTTGGCCGCCCTGTGCAGTAGCCAAAGTTGACGCCCCCCCTTAAGGTTTGAAAGAGTTCTATTTACATAAAATGATAGCTAGTTATCTAGCTGATGTTATAGTCTCCTTGATTTAACTGATCAGATTAAAATGGGAAAAGGTAGAAACCCTCAGGGTGCCTGTCATTGTATGAACGAGTTCATATTGATGAGTTCATATTGACACCATAGACTCCATTACCCACAATTCCTTTATCACATTTCAATTCTTATCAACACGGGTGACATCGCAATTAGTCACATCAAAGTCATAAAAAGGGTGACGCATTTTGCCCCTTAAGGCGAGACACGGCAGGCAAAAACATTTTTTTCAGCAGTGGTCAATTTTGAGATTTTGAGCTAGTTCACTCCCTAAACATGTAATCTTTCATACTAGCATAAAGAAAATATTCTAATTATACATTAATGTGTATATTTATTCACATTTTGTCTGTTCGCGGCGTCAGCATTCTCATAGGTTTCCAGGAAAGTTAGCAGTCTAACGTAACGTGCAGTATGTCGGCTTTCTGATGCTTGACATGTTTGGTACCGTTGGAAAGCGCTATAGCTCTCACACAACGTTATCTAATCCAAATAAGGACATTTCCTTTCCAGCAGTAACCAATGATGTTAGCAAAAATGGGGGTTTAAACATAAGGACGCAATTTCATTGGTTTGCGGTGGTTTCTGATAACGTGATTCGCTCAGACGCATCACGTGGTATGGCTTGACACTTCCTGAATCTTTAAATGCGATTTTCTCAAAATGAGTATTTTGTCATTCTCCGGTAGATACTTCTCAGCCTATGTAGCACCTATGTACACCAAACTTTCCAGTTATACACTTAGCAGTCTTCTGAAGATATTTACAGAAGGATTTGTTAATTAATCATTCCTGGCCTGATTTATGTGACATTTTGATCAAAAAAAGGTGGCGAAAATCGTTTTTTTAAGGCTATAGACAGTATATTTTGATTTTCTAGGTAATGAAAGCAGATATCCTGAAATCCCTCTGTAAATTTGTTTGCATCTTGTATGTTAACAAAATGAAAATAAAAAAAATCACCTGGCTTTATCGTATGTCCAGATATATCTACCGGAAATATATGCAAATTTGAGCATATTTAATTAGATAAGGCCTAATTTGCATAATCAAACATAGTAATAACAGAAACTTGTAATACATTTTTTGTTCATACATGTGTGAGTAATCAACTGAGGAAGTTTCATGGTGATATCTATTATTTAAAAAAAATACCCTATTCACCTGTAGTGTCTCGCCTTAAAAACAGTGATAACCCCCAAAGTCTTTCTCTCTGGCGTGGGTTCACAAACCGTGAACATCATTCATTTAAGAGATACTCTCTCTGGCGGTGGTTTCACACACGTAAACATCATTCAATTAAGAGATTGTAGCATAGTGGTACACCTAGAGCTTTCCATTATTTTAGTAATTTAATTATAAAATATTAAATACTAAATTTAATGATTATTACATTTTATGAGACTGATTTAATTAAACTAATGTAACAACCCACGGTTTCACCTACACATCACCACACCATTACATCACCACACCATTACAACACCACACCACATGCATAGTCACACACACACACACACACACACACACACACACACACACACACAGACACACACACACACACAGACACACACACACACACACACACACACACACATATACTCACACATACACGCACACATACACATACCCACACCCATATTCATAAAAAGCCAGTAATAGCCATACAAATAGCCATACAAATAGCCATACAAATACCCATACTCACGCACATACCCTGGCTAGCCAGACCAGCTGAACGAGTCAGATAGGAAAGAGAGAGATAGAGAGAAATAAAAAGAAAGAGTCAGAGAGGAAAGAGAGAGATAGATAGAGAGGACACCATATGAGAGAGGGGGGTAGTGTGGTGGAAAATCTGTAAATTAAATCTTACTATCTGTGTGTATATTATTAACTAATCACAGCCAGAGATGCACACACTCCTACTCAAAGTCAGAGATTAACACACACTCATATTACACACTCCTACTCAAAGTCAGAGATTAACACACACACACAGGCAGAAGTACAGAGGCAGACCCCACGGACCCTGCTTGCGCACACACCCACACACACACATCCCGACTCTCACAGTTTTTGTTCAATATGTGAAAAATGATAATATTATATGAATCAATAGAATGTTCATAATAAGCACCATGCTATGGGTGTAACATAGCATGAGATACTACAGTGATAAATGATATAGACTTTGAAAACGCGAGTCGCAATAGGCCGTAGTACTCCTCGCTAGAGGTCTCTGGGGAGTACTGATAAGACCCACTCCAGTGTCATGGAGAGTTCACTCTTGCAGGTGCACATGCTGTCTACTCAGCAAAAAAGTTCTACAGTATATTAGCCATTGCAAATCTTTGTATCAGGAGCACTGTCTGCAGACATGCTCAGGTTTGTGATGTTGGTATTGAACTGACTGAATAAACTTCTTGATTCACACTCTGCCGGTCAGCTGGACTTTGTGAGTATTTTCACCACAAGTAACAAGAACTTAGAGTTTTAACCAGATCAGAAAGCTGTATATTTTTCCTACTTTTAAACTATAAATCTGACACAACAGTAGGGGTTGGCGTAGAGAGGCAAACAGCAAGAGAGAGAGTAAGAGGAGTAAAAATGAGAAAGATCAATCTCAAAGAGATTAGCACTTGATTGTAGCGCACTCTGATTTTACCTGACACTCTTCCTGGCTTTTAATGGGGTGCAGCATCATAGATACATGGTAAGGCTACATTTTCTCCCCGCCTGACATGCTTGCATCAGCAAGGTGTGTTTCAAACCCAACTCTTACAGAATCAAAAATACAAGCATCCACTTTACACTGGCATCTGTCCTCCTGCCTCTCAGAACCTCTTTCTGCTCCCTGACAGTTTTCTGTAAGACACAGCTAAAAGGATGAGTTTTTGAATATTTCATTTTTCTACATTCTTCAGCATAGCTAAGACTACATTTACTGTTGTCTTGTTACAGTCTTCATATACCATCATTAGTGTGTATCAGCACGCCAGTACCACTTTACTTATAAGTGCTCTAACCTTAACCCTAAACCTTAACCTTAGTAGATGTCTGTAGACAAGTCAATGTAATATCATTCCTTATGTTTACTATACTATTATTAACTCTGCGATGTTATTAAGCATGTGTATTTCACTGTTATAAACTGTGTGGTGTTATTCCTTATGTGTACAACACTGTTATTAACTGTGTTATTACCATGTAATAAAGGCACATACATATGATCTGTGACTATTCTCTCAGGTATTACAAAATGGACAAATATTTTGTATACTATACTATTCTATTATAGTATTAATTGTAATCATACACTCGTCTATCCAAACAGGACACCGATGACATAACCAGGTCCAGATCTTGTGTGTGTGTGTGTGTGTGTGTGCTTGTGTGTGAGTGAGAGTTCATTTACATGAGCATGTCGTGTAACACTTTTAATGTTTTCAACAGGAAAAGCACATGCACAAAAACAAAGACTGTCACAGCACAGTCACATTATTCAAATGAGAGACACACACACACACACTCCCACTGCGTCCAAACAGGTTCAGATTTAGCAGTTGGCTTCAAAGAGCAGCTTTGGCCTAAGGCTACAGTATTTCACCAGACATTTCATCTTTATATTTGTGTCTCTTCCAGCAGCTAAATCTTTTGTCCCCTGATCAAAGTAAGGTGTGTGTATGGGTATGTGTGTGTGTGTGTGTGTGTATGTGTGTGTGCCCGTGTGTGCATGTGTGTGTGTGTGTGTGTGTTTGTGTGTGTGTGTGTTTGTGTATGTGTGTGTGTGTGTGTGTGTGTGTGTGTGTGTGTGTGTGTGTGTTTGTGTATGTGTGTGTGTGTGTGTGTGTGTGTGTGTGTGTGTGTGTGTGTTTGTGTGTGTGTGTGTGTGTGTGTGTGTGTGTGTGTATGTGGAGCCGGCGGGAACATTTAAGATTACAGCCTCCCGGGGAGAACTTGCATCCTGTTGTCGATATCCAGAATCAATATTGCAACCACAGACACACACACACACACACTCACACACACACACACACACACTCACACACACACACACACACACACACACACACACACACACACACACACACCCTCCCCCCCCCCACACACACACACACTAGTTGCTGTACAGTGCAGTGTATGTCTGATTTACAGTACCCTGCTGATTGAACATATTGTTTCAGGGTAATTTCTCTATAAAGTCTGAATGCCGGTGCAGTGAACTGCAGCTGAGCTTGTGTTTAAGACCAGTAATATTTTTTCATTGTTAAGAAAAGGAACCCAGTTTGACCATTTTGATATCGTAACTACAACACAAAACACACAAACACACACACACACCTGTACAAATTGAAAATGAGGACTGTAACAAGAGGAGAGAAGACAGAAAATATACAATCACACATGTAATATTGCATAACCAATTACTCGCAAATTAGGAATACTGGACAATATTTTGGTACTCTGCACATGAATAAGAACATTTTCGAGTCTAACCTGAATGTAAGTTATTTCTCTTTCTAAGGACTTGTCCTTTCTGTCTTTGTTACATAAGATGTAGGCTTACTTTGTCAAGCAAATGTCAAACACTTAAGCACACACACTCACGCACATACAGTATAGACAAAAACACAGGCACACACACACAAACAAACACTCACACACTCTCTCATACACGCACACACACACACACACACACATCCACACTCAGTGGTAAAGGGCTCAGTGACTTCTCAGCATGAAGTCATTTGGGACTGCTCTTGTGACATTCTTCAGTGTGGCTGCCCGAGCTGGCCTCCCCCCTCCTCCTCCTCCTCCTCCAGTGTGGCTGCCTGAGCTGGCGTCCCCCTCCTCCTCCTACTCCTTCATTGGGGCCGCCCGAGCTGGCCTCCCCCTTCCTCCTCCTCCTCCTTCAGTGGAGCCGCCGATCTGGACTCTCCCCCCAGACGCTGGTTTATACGCGGCTAACATTTTCATTACGCTCCACGACATCCATGTCTGCTCCCGCCTCTCAGCCCTCAACTGCGCCATCATTTCCCCGAAAACCAGAGGCAGAGAGACGCACAGGGACAGAGAGAGAGAGAGAGAGGGACAGAGAGAGAGCCAGAGAGAGAGAGTGAGAGGAAGAGAGAGAGGCAGAAAGGGAAAAAAGAGAGGGAGAGAAAGAGAGAAAGGCATAGAGAGAGAGAGAGTCAAAGAGGTTGGGGGTGGGGGGAGGGGGGTGCAGGAGCGCATTTGTGTGTCTGTGCGTAAGTGATTGTGTGTCCACATGTAAGTTTATGTGCATTTGAATGCGTATGCATGTGTGAGTGTGAGTGTCTGTGTGTTAGTGTTTGTGTGTCCATATCTAAGTTTGTGTGAATGTGTGTGAGTTTGTGCGTGTATG
>NC_137918.1:5094806-5099806 GCF_963457725.1 Sprattus sprattus
ACACCACAACAACACACTGCCACACTATTTACACACACACCTTTAAGTCTTAGCCCTGCATGAGGCTTTCCACCCTCCCAGTCATCAGTCATGAGCTACGTTGGTGACCTGCGTTGTAGCGGGGTGTTTGATAAATACACATGGAGTGTCTTCCCCTCTCTCCACTCCTCTCTATCCCTCCATCTTCCCTCCTTTCTTTTTTTTAGATAATTCCTTGTTCTTTGGGTTGTGGCAGGCACAGAGCTGAGGGTAGTGGGCAGTGAAGGGAGAAATCCACACACACTCAAATACACAGCCACACACACACTTAAATACACAGCCACACACACACTTCAATACACATCCACACACACACTTCAATACAAAGCCACACACAGCATGCACAAACACACACAAACACAAACACAAGCAGAACCATCGAAACACACACACAGCATGCACACACGCACAAACAGAACTACAGGTCCACACACGCACTTAAATACACACACATGTGGGCTTTTGTATTTGTTTTTGTGTTTGTAAGTCAAGATTTGCAAAGACTCTCAATCTTTCTTGGTTTATTGTATTGTTGTGTTGTTCTATGTTATCCCTCATGCCACCAGAAGGGGCAGCACTCCAAATGTAGTTGCCTGCCAAGCTCTACAGTGACAATAAAGGCTTTCAATTCTATTCTATTCCATTATCAAATGGCACTCTTTACAGCCTAAAACAATAACAGCAGTTGTTGGGTGTGGAGCACTTCTGCAGAAATCCCTGTGTGTGTAATGAGTAATCGTGATCAAACACAGACTCCACTCCACAGTGAGAAACCCATTAAGTAACACCAGTGTGGGCTGGAGAGAAGAAAGTGATGAGAGAAATTAAAATATATAATTGACCACTAAAGGCACTGTGACTTAAAAGGGGGGGATTAATCTTGGTTTAAGAGGTTGAATGTGAAGAATCATCTCTGATTAAATGTGGCTTGGAGAGTATGCTCTGTCAAGTGCACATCAATTAAAATGGCTTCGACTCCAAACAAGTTAGCGCCTTCATATATTAATCCCCACCCCACTTCCTTGTATATTAAGATGAACTGCTGCACTCAACGCTAACATCTTTGCCCTTTGCCAGGTCTAAGAGTACGGTCACCATAAAGTAGAAAACAATCACAAATTAGGAAATAAAATAGTTCTAGAAAAAATTGAATGAGATCTTATAATAAAATTTAAATGGTAAAAAAACCTAAATGGTACAAAACTACCTTGTAAGGAATTTCTCAGAAAACAAAATTGACACCACATTGCTTTGGTTTCTTAGCTTGCTACCAAATGTGTGCTTGAGCACTTTGGACCCTTAAGGAAGGTCATCCTATGCTCAGGCCAGTATGAAATAAATTACCTGTGCTCCTTGTCGCCTCGAATCGCAGGTGGACTGCTCTGGACCAGCCTCTCTCACAGGCACTTGAAACAGAGGAACAGGAGGAGAGAACAGGAGTTTTTGCCAGGAGCCCAGTGAATGATTGCTGGAGCTCTGGGCAGTAAGCTCCACAGATCCCCCCTGCCAAGCTGAACCTCTACACTCAGAAAAGCCTTCCATCTCCCCCAGAGATGCTCAGGATTAGGGCCCAGATAGGTCCAGAGAGAGAGAGAGAGAGAGGGACAGAAAGAGAGAGGGACAGAAAGAGAGGGAGAGAGGGGATCTCCCCCAGAGATGCTCAGGATTAGGGCCTAGATAGGTCCATTTGGAAGGGTGTAGAGACATGATGGGTGTGTGTTTACCATCTCAGGACAAGAGGGAAAGAGAGAGAGGAAGATGGATAGCAAAAGACAGAAAGAGAGAGAGAGGGAGGGGGAGAAAGACAGAGGGAGAGGGACAGAGTGAGATGGAGAGAGGAAGTTTAAAAGAGAGAGAGAGAGAGGGAGGGAGGAAGAGGGGCAGAGAGAGAGGGATAGAGAGAGAGACAGGGAGGGAGGTAGAGAGGGAGGGAAGTAGAGGGAAAGACAGAGGGAGAGAGAGAGAGAGGGGAGGACGAGATAGAGATAGAGATGGAGAACTAGACAGACAGACAGACAGACTTTTTTCCCATTTGCCTTGGGCCTAGAGTCATTTATAGCTTTGTAGTTTACCAGATCGTCACTCTTATTCACTTTCCTCTGCCTCAAAGCAGATTGTGTGTCAGTAGTTGTATATAACATATATGAAGCGATGATGTGGTGACTTAATGAAGCAATGGGAGTTTACTTAAAGATAGACAAATGTGACCTATCCTGCATGAGTGACACACTGCGGGCCCTATCTTGCCGATCAGAAACGCAAGTAGGACGGCGCCAAACGCAAGTAGCTGTGTGGGCGGCTCAATGGCGCAGTTGCTATTTTAACGGCGGAAAAAACACACTTGCGTCCAGCGCAAGTGTCAAAAGGGTTGGTCCAAAGGAGGTTACTCAGCCATAGGTGTGGTTTGGGCGTAATGTGCAATAAACCAATCAGAGCGTCATCTCACATTCCCTTTAAGAGCGAGGAGCGCATATTGCAAAGCGGCTTGTTATCGTAATGGCGGAATTACCGGGAGGAAGACCGTGAGGCCACCAGAACGTGTGTTACCAGAAACAATCACGGCAATATTTTCCAATGGTTGTATGGAGAAATGGTTCTACTTTTCATTTCTCGTTTGTATTATTTCAGTTACTAGCATTCGTTTTTTGGTGGCAACATATTTGAAATAAAAGTCACAAAAACATACTTTCCGATGTTTTGGGTTCACCCTCACTGAATCACTAGGTTATGTATGCATGGTAATAATATTGCACCCATCGGCACATGCAGTTCAACCTCACGTCTTCTAAAGTCCTCTAATCTATCCTCATTTATGTCATTGACACATCCATGATTCATGGCAATGTTGTGTAAAACACTGGGGGGGCACGTATGTGAATATGGGTGCAGTCTATAGCGCCAAGGACGCCAGGGAACCCATACTTCTCCCAGAACGCCTGTGTTGTACCCGATTCAGCACCCTCGGCGGCAGATAGGAATAGGAATAGACTTTATTTGTCATTGTGCATTAGATACACAACGAAATTAGTTTGTGCAACCACTAAAAAAAGTGCAGTAGTGCTGGATGGAGGGTAGGAAGGTAGTGTGATTATTTAGTTCTGTGATGGCCCTGGGGATGAAACTGTTCTGCAGTCTGGAAGTGCGGGCTGTGGTGGCCCAGTAGCACCTGCCAGAGGGTAGCAGGGTTAAGAGATGGTTTGCGGGGTGAGTCTCATCCTTCAAAATTCCACATGCTCTGCGGAGGCAGCGCATCCTAAAGATGTCGTCCAGGGGAGGCAGTGGAAGTCCAACTACTCTCTCAGCAGATCTTATGACCCGACTGAGGGATTTCCTGTCCTTGTCTGTGCAGTTGACATACCATGCACTGATACAGTATGTGATCACACTTTCAATGCAACAGTGATGCTTTCAATGCAACGTCCCCTCGAGGGAGCGCCCACCACTCGCTTGATCGGAAAGGAAAGCAGTTCGCCTAAACAAACGCAGGGAAAAATACTATACTACGATTATTCATTTGTGAAAGAGATGGAAGAGAAGAACACAAGTGATTACAGTCTTTAGAACTGTTCTAAAGAGTACAAACAACCGATGTTTTTCTTCCAAAAACCTCGGATAATAGCGAACGCAAAAGAACACCTTTTTGTTCTGTGGAAATATAGCCTACCCCAGCCATGACTACAAAATTAATTAACTTAATTTTCCTTTGAGCAAGTTGAATGTAGGCTATTTGACACGGCGTTTCACAAGACTAAATATCGAGGGGGGTGCTGCGGAGGGTGCTGAATCGGGTACAACACTGCCATTACAATTAACCTGAATCATTTGGGTCAATGTGTACGCTAGATGTATGCCTATTTTTAAAATATCTTGGATATGGATATCACAATGATTTCCTCATGTGGTAAATACTTTATTTTCCTTGTAATTATATATGGCTTGGTGTAAATCTCTCGTGTAGACGACAGAAGTAAAGTGTAGCCTATAGGTCCTATACTGTGCGGGCAAGCACATGCGCCCTTAAAATAGCGTTCTGAATACGCGTTACAGACTTTAGACATTGCGCCTCTGACATTAGACCAGCTTTTTTGTGGTCAATGGCGCACGGCGCACAGCGTTGTTTTGAAACTGCAAAATACCACTTGCGCCAGAGAAACGCCTTCTCTGTTCCGCCCCCGCCCATGTCGGCGCTAGTTCATTTCGAAGCGCGCCTCTGGAGGGAAAATCGCGCTGTGCGCCGGGTGCAAGATAGGAATGATACATGCGTCGGTGACAATGTCAATTGCGCTGGGTGCAAGATAGGGCCCTGCATGTCATGCTGACTGTATTTGGGAGGCACCCTCAGCAAGCGACATTTTCTTAATTTTTTGCATTTTCATTGCCATTTTGTATCACAGCCAAGCGAGGTACATTATAACCCAATCATAGTCAGCTTCCATGGGTAGCCATGTATTTCATATGAGTACCGTTTAACGTAAGAGTACAGCCTGGATAACAAGTACATCCCACCTGTTCAGCTAAACGTTATTCCCAGACAAATGGCTCACTTTATAGGTGCTAACAGAAATGCCCTACAGACTCATAAGCGAATGCGGCTCTATACCGTGACACAATGCAGCTGGATCCCCGCACTGCATATTGGTGTCTGCAAACACTGGATTTAAACATAAATACAAACATAAACAAACACACCTACTGGGTAATTGAATGCAATTTGGCCCATTGTAAAGACGCCTCTTCCATGGCCCTCCGTGGGGGACGTTGCGCCTTTGAAACGTAAACACTTGTACGATCCCCAGAGCCTTCAATCCAATTATTTCTGCTTTGATGAAACACCACACGACTCTAATCGACACTAGGGCCTTTCCTCGTGTGTGTGTGTGTGTTTGTGTGTGTGTGTGTGTGTGTGTGTGAGTGTGTATGTATGTGTGTGTGTGTGTGTTTGTGTGTGTGTGTGTGTGTGA
>NC_137918.1:5102306-5147306 GCF_963457725.1 Sprattus sprattus
CCACACCAGCCTGTGTGTGAGTCCACCCCATAATGAGACATGACTCAAACAGATGGAGACTTGAGGCTGATATTTCTTTCCTCTTCAGTGCACTACTGTAGTGAGCAGGTGTGCAGATTTGCAGGTGAGCAGGTGCGCAGTACTGTAGTGTGCAGATGTGCAGGTGTGCAGTACTGTAGTGTGCAGGTGTGCAGATGTGCAGGTGTGTAATACTGTAGTGTGCAGGTGTGCAGGTGTGCAGTACTGTAGTGTGCAGGTGTGCAGATGTGCAGGTGTGCAGTACTGTAGTGTGCAGATGTGCAGGTGTGCAGGTGTGCAATACTGTAGTGTGCAGGTGTGCAGGTGTGCAGTACTGTAGTGTGCAGGTGTGCAGATGTGCAGTACTGTAGTGTGCAGGTGTGCAGATGTGCAGGTGTGCAGTACTGTAGTGTGCAGATGTGCAGGTGTGCAGTACTGTAGTGTGCAGGTGTGCAGGTGTGCAGTACTGTAGTGTGCAGGTGTGCAGATGTGCAGTACTGTAGTGTGCAGGTGTGCAGATGTGCAGGTGTGCAGTACTGTAGTGTGCAGATGTGCAGGTGTGCAGGTGTGCAATACTGTAGTGTGCAGGTGTGCAGGTGTGCAGTACTGTAGTGTGCAGGTGTGCAGATGTGCAGTACTGTAGTGTGCAGGTGTGCAGATGTGCAGGTGTGCAATACTGTAGTGTGCATGTGTGCAGTACTGTAGTGTGCAGGTGTGCAGATGTGCAGGTGTGCAATACTGTAGTGTGCAGGTGTGCAGATGTGCAGATGTGCAGGTGTGCAGTACTGCAGTGTGCAGGTGTACAGGGTCAGGCTAATAATCCAGGCACTGAGCTGCATCACATGAAGTGCCATACTTACAGTTAAAATTATTTATTATATTCATTTTTTATGAGGGCATGGGCATGATAATTTTGATATCTATCACACTAGTTTGGGTTCTAAGTGAGGGAGGGCATGGGTATAATAGGTATGTGTTATCTATCACATTCCCTAACCTGTTGCTCTTCGTATTCTTTGAACAGGTTGGCATGTCTGTCTGCGAGATACTTTACCAAGATGGACGTTGGTTCCCTTGCTCTGCGAAGGGTTGCTATGTCTTCTACAGATGGGCTTTGTGGTGTCTGCGGGCTTGCCCTGACTGTTGGCCATATAAGCGACGTAATGCCACGTTTCACTTTGTTTGTCTGCTGTGTGGAAAGGCTGTGGACAGGCGGAAAGAGCATGTGTGTGTGTGTATGTGTGTGTGTGTGTGTTTGTGTGTGTGTGTGTGTGTGTGTGTGTGTGTGTGTGTGTGTGTGTGTGTGTGTGTGTGTGTGTGTGTGTGTGTGTGTGTGTGTGTGACAGCCGGCAAAGCACTTGTGTTTGCAGCCGTGCCTCTTGCTTTGTCACCATGAAAGCTGCATCTGAGAAAAAAAAAAGTGGTTGGCACGCCCACTATGCCTCCAGGGACTGGAGTGCTGCACTCACCCACATACACACACATTCACACACACACACACACACACACACACACACACACACACACACACACTCACACATACACACACACAAACACACACACACATACACCCACATACACCCACTGCCTTTCTGCCGTGCATCAATGCAACCGCTGAGGAAAATATGGCTCTAATTAAAACACTCATCTCCCCTCTCTTCTCCTTCTCACTACTCTGCCCTCCTCTGTTCCCCTCTCTCTCTCCTTCCCTCCCCTCTTCACTGATGATCTCCTCTCTCATCTCTTTTTCACACATCTCCCCTCTCTGCTCAACTTTCTTCTCCTCCCCTCCTCTCCCCTCTCCCCTCCTCTCTCCTCTCCTGTGAGACTGTGGTTCAGAGGCTTGTGGCCTGGTTAAATGCCTTTCAGATGAAAGGTGGGTGCCAGGGTGGCGCGGCGCGGCGTGGCGTGGCGTGGCGCAGCGTGGACTTAATGGCTTCTGCATGGCTGCAGACGGCACTGAGAGGCCAGGCCACAGGCGGAGCGGCGGGCAGCTTGTCCTGGCGCACCCTGCATGAGCGCCTGGCACAGCCTGGCTCCTGGAAGCTGAGATAGGCCTGTAATTGCTTTGGCTCCTCACCCCTGCCTGTTTGCTGTCCTCCCTGGGCCCTTCTTAAGTTGCTCCCTCTCTTTCTCTCTCTCCCCATGATCTCACACTCATCTCTTTCTGGGCCCTTCTTAAGTTGCTCCCTCTCTTTCTCTCTCTCCCCGTGATCTCACACTCATCTCTTTCTGGGCCCTTCTTAAGTTGCTCCCTCTCTTTCTCTCTCTCCACGTGATCTCACACTCATCTCTTTCTGGGTCCTTCTTAAGTTGATCGCTCTCTTTCTCTCTCTCCACGTGATCTCACTTTTTCACTCCATGTAGGCTTCCTCTCACTTGTTCTTTGTCTCACACACATTCTTTCTTGTTTACTATGTCTCTCTCTCCATCTTTCTGTCCTTCTTTTCCCCTACTGTTTTCCTCCCCCCTCTCCTCCCCCCCTCTTTCACACTCTCAAATGTATTTCTCTGTTGCTCGCTATAAACTCCCATTTCTGTCTCTTCTCTACTCTTTATCTCCCTCCTTCTCTCTCATTCCCTCCCTCTCTCCTCCTCCTCCTCCTCCTCCTCCTTCTCTTTCCTCTCCTCCCATCTTCCTTCTCTCTCTTTCCCTCCCTCTCTCCTCCTCCTCCTCCTCCTCCTCCTTCTCTTTCTTATTCTCCCATCTTCCTTCTCTTGAGTCTGCATGTGTATGTAGAGAGGCACAGAGGTCTCGTATCCCTCCATGATGAAAGCACAGAATGCTCACTCATCATTGAGAAATGGATGGCACCATGCTTATTGTAATTGACAGTTCCTTTGTTTTAATGAGCACATTCTCTGTTCCTGTGCATAATGTGTGTGTGTGTGTGTGTGTGTTTGTGTGTGTGTGTGTGAGAGAGAGAGAGAGAGAGTATGCGTGAGTGTGTGTGTGTGTGTGTGTGTGTGTGTGTGTGTGCGTGTGTGTGTGTGTGTGTGTGTGTGTGACTGCAGGAGATTGTGTTGCACTTGGGTAGATAAGTATGTCAAGTTGAGAACGTGCCCAGATTGTATTTTGCATTTGCATCAGGTATGTGAGCACGCATTCGACATTTACGTGTGTTTAAAATGTCAAGTTAAACATGTTTGCATATGCAATGAAATAAATATTAACAACACAGATTAAAAGGGATACAAAATACATTTCTGCAGAATAAAGAATGACATGCACTCTCAAAATAAGGACAACTTTGCCAGGAGAAAAATGGGAATCTGATCAGTACTCAGTCTACTGTGACCTCTAAATAGCAGTATAAAATGATTCACCCTGTAGATGACAAACTAATGCTAAGCATTTGCTCTCTACCATTAGAAACAGGTCAAGCCAACACCATAGTGTGATAAAAGATCATCAGAACCAATAGGTGAATAGTTACGTAATAGGACAATTGTATTGTTTTGGTGCTATATAAATAAAAGGAAATTGAATTGAATTGAATTAATCAGTCACAAAGTTGGACCTTATTTGGTAGTGTCCTGCTGACTTCTTTCACCCAGACTGTCCAACCACACAGGAGTAGATAGGAAGGAAACAAGTTATATCACCAAGGCTGTCCAACCTCACAGTGTGTGTGTGTGTGTGTGTGTGTGTGTGTGTGTGTGTGTGTGTGTGTGTGTGTGTGTGTGTGTGTGTGTGTGTGTGTGTGTGTGTGTGTGTGTGTGTGTGTGTGTGTGTGTGTGTGTGTGTGTCGAGGCAGGTGAAGCTGCAGATAGAGCTGTGTTGATGACGCTGTATCACTGGTATGTTTGGTTGTGTTTATATAAACAATGTGGAGGCAAGTGCATCTGCAGACAGCGCTGCAATGCAGGTGAACAGGGAGCCAGGGAATGTATCTGTGCATAAACAGAGGAAGGGGTAGGGAGAGACAGATGAAAAGAGAGAGAGAGAGACAGAGAGGGGGGGGTAGTAGGAAGAGAGAGATGGAGATAGAGAGGGGAAGGGAGAGAGATGGAGAGAGAGAGGGAGAGCAAGAGAGGTAGGGAAAGAGAGAAGGAGAGAGAGGGGGGTAGCGAGAGAGAGGAGGAAAGAGAGAGGGAGTGGGAGAGAGAGGGGTAGGGAGAGAGAGATGGAAAGAGAAAATGAGAGAGAGAGAGAGGTATGAAGAGAGGGGGAGAGAGAGAGGTAAGGAGAGAGAGATGGATAGGGAAAGGGAGAGAGAGGGGTAGGGAAAGAGAGATGGAGAGAGAGAGGGGTAGGGAGAGAGAGAAGGAGAGAGAGAGGGGTAGGGAGCGAGAGGGGTAGGGAGAGAAAGGAAGAAAGAGAGAGGGAGTGGGAGAGAGAGATGGAAAGAGAAAATGAGAGAGAGAGGGGTATGAAGAGAGGGAGAGAGAGAGGTAAGGAGAGAGATGGATAGAGAGAGTGAGACAAGGGAGAGCGAGAGAGGTAGGGAAAGAGAGACAGGTAGGGAGAAAGATTGTTAGAGAGAGAGAGTGAGGGGTAGGGAGAGAGAAAGGGATAATGAGAAATAGATGGATATAGACTATAGAGTGACAAAAGGGTATGGAGAGAAAGGGAGAGAAACAGATGGTTAGAGAGTGTGAGAGAAAGAGAGAGGAGTGGTAGGGAGAGAAACATGGTTTGAGAGAATGAAAGAGAGCGAGAGTGGAGGGGTAGGGAGAGAGAGATGGTTACGGAGAGTGTGAGAGAGGGTATGGAGAGAAAGAGAGGGACATTGAGAGAGACAGATAGAGAGAGTGTGTGAGCCTTAGAAAGACAGGGATAGAGAGAGATGATGAGAGAGAGAGAGAGAGAGAAAGTTGGGCAGGGGGTTTGGGTGGCTCAGGCCGATCCGGAGCACAAAGGCGTGGGGGTAATCAGCTTCTCGTCTCATCCCGGCTGAAGCTCTGCTCTTGGGGATTCTAACGCCAGCCCTCTTAAAGCAGCCAACATCGCCCTCTCGCCTTTTTTCTTTCTCTCTCTCTCCCTTTCTCTCACACTCTCTATCCCTCTCACTCCCTCTTGCATTCATTTGCATGCCCACTCTCTCTCTCTCTCTCTCTCTCACTCTCTCTCTCTCTCTCGCTCTCTCTCAGTGCATGCTGGGAGTGAGCGGCAGAGTACCGTAAGGGAATGAGAGGGAATCTTGTGGCCCGTGTTTCCATCCATGGCTTTCCCAGTTAAGTTAGCTTCATGCATATTGTAGATGGTTTCATTATCATCTTTTTGAATTATCATCTTTTTGAATACAGTACATTGTTTTTCTCACGTGGAGTCTGCAACCAGCTTCGGCTAGAAGCGTGACGACTACAGGACCAGAGGATTTTGAGAAATTGACTGTGGAGGAAACGTGGAGGGCAGTACTAGGGTGGAGGATTGGCATGGTGAAGTGAACGTGGAGGGCAGTGCTAGGGTGGAGGATTGGCATGGTGAAGTAAACGTGGAGGTTCAGCACTAGGGTGGAGGATTGGCATGGTGAAGTAAACGTGGAGGTTCAGCACTAGGGTGGAGGATTGGCATGGTGAAGTAAACGTGGAGGTTCAGCACTAGGGTGGAGGATTGGCATGGTGAAGTAAACGTGGAGGTTCAGCACTAGGGTGGAGGATTGGCATGGTGAAGTAAACGTGGAGGTTCAGCACTAGGGTGGAGGATTGGCATGGTGAAGTAAACGTGGTGGTTCAGCACTAGGGTGGAGGATTGTAATCTAGTGTTTTGTTCCTGAGCACAACTGCGAAACCCAGGTGATTGAGAAAGGCGCCATGATGTCACATCGGCACGTCCGCTTAGTATATCAAATAACATAGTTATATCTCTTTAGCGTTTGAATGGAAATCCTAACCTTTGTAAATCTTGTCAAAACCTCCTGACTACTTTTCCTCTGCTAGCTGCGATGCCTCTGTTAAGGCATTTTAAGTCGCTCTTGTGTGTTAAACACTTTAAATATACCTTTGCTTTATTCTGGGAAGTTTCAAATTGCAGAAAGTTTTGGAAAAAGGGGTTATTATAATATCTTGGTGGGATCCTGCTCTGCAAGGCTCGTGTCACACTAATCCCCTGCTAGACTTGACTAGAGAGTATAAGGGAATGGATCCATTTTTAGTTATGGGGAAGGTATTATATAACTTATGAATAAGAACACTTTGAAAGATAAAATGGATACAGTTTGGAGAGACAAACTACATAGTAATGATACAACTATACCATTATTTAGAGCTCCATACAAACTGCTGCTAAGTAAAAGAACCAAAGACCTTTAATAGGGGTTCTTGTATGTTGTTATATGCTGTAATCTATGTTAAATCCTGCAATGACAAATGTCTTTCCTATTCATTAAAGAGACGCTATCTACCATGGTTTTAATGGATTGTGATAGATGTTTCCTTTACTTAATGTCTTAAGCGTTTTTTTTTCCTCTGGAGACAATGTTTACAAATCATGGCTTTATACTTAATTTAACCGACAAACAGAGAGAGAAATCAAAATGTCAACTAATTTGATATCATTTGTGGTCAAGCCAAGCATGCAGTTTACTTCAGCAAGAAAATGTAAGGTGCAACAGAACAGGAGGAATGAAGTTGAGGTCTCTCAGGATCAGTGGCGCTGTGATGGTGCTCTTTGTTCTGCGACGGATGATGAAATAGTCTTTGCAGTCTTTTCTGGAATATTTGATGCTTGTTTTACAATGGAGGGTTAGTGAGAAGTGTCTTTTTTGGTGTTTAAAGTTGTCTCTCTCTTCTCACACTTTGATCTCGTCTCTTTCCTTTCTTTCTGTCTCTCTCACATTAACTGTCATACCCTCACTTTCTGCCTCTCATTCACTTTCATCTGTTCTCACTCTTCTCTCTCTCTCTCTCTCTCTCTCTCACACACACACACATGCATTCTCATGCCCTGTCTCATTTATCTTTCTCTGTCTTTATCTATGCCTGTCATTACTGTAATGTGACTTTTCAATTGTATAAGTAAATCATAACTTCAATCCTCTTTATTCTTATTCCACCCATTCATGTTGCTGCTTCTACTCCAAGCCCTTTGAGATATACAGTAGACACCTTTCCAACTGTCACATGTCCATCCTGATCCCGTGTGGTGTTGGAGTAAAAATGGCCACTCGAACTCTGACACATCCATCCTGATCCTGTGGGGTGTTGGAGTAAAAACAGTTCCAATGCCTGCTGCCATTCATGGTAATAGGACAGACTGTTTATCCAAACCACGGACAAAGAAAAGCCTGGAATGGGAAGGTGACATATGTGTCCCAGTGATTTCGCTGGGGTGGACCAAGCCTTCCACTGAACAATATAAAGTCAATGTGACTGGTCGACTCTGCGTCCACTTGAACAATCACTGCATACCTGTTATGCCCTCCTAACATTTGAATTAAGTCAAAATTTTAGTTGATGCTCCACCTCTGACATGTCCATCCTGATCCCGTGTGGTTTATGAGTAAAGATGGCCGCTGAATACCTGTCATACCTTCACAACATATTAATTTAGTTTATATTTCAGCTGATATTTTGCTAGTTAATTCAAAGCGACAAGCTAACTTAACATCTTCGATGACTAGCCACTCAACTAGCTCTAGCCAACAGCTAGCTATCTTAGCCTCTAGCAACATAGGGCACAAACATTAATGCTTACAGCATTGGCATACATTTAATTTGCCAACTATGCTTAAATATGTGATCCATGCATGATAGTCCTTCAGTTATCATGGACAAGAACAAAGATAACACACCACACCATAACGAGCTTGTATGTTTTCTTATTTGTCATATCAGTGTGACATCTGCTGTCAAAAAAGGTAAAAGTATGATTATTGTGGTCAAATGTCGAAATCCCCATCCCTAGTTAACATGAACCTCAGTAGATCCCAGCGATCTCAGTAGACTGCTTTAATCCCCATCATTCCCATATCCCATCATTCCCATATTATCCTTCCATATTCTGTGTGGTTACAGTTAACTATCATCTGTGGCTGGTGAGCAATCAGACTTCACACTCGTGGAGATGTATCTCCAGTTCACTCTTATCTGCCCTCTATTTATCTCCACCTCTCTCTCTCTCTCTCTCTCTATCTCTCTCTCTCTCTCTCTCTCTTAATTCAATTCAAAAGAAGCTTTATTTGCATGACCATAACGTTGTAGAGTATTGCCAAAGCATTTGGGTTGGATATATAAAATTGATTACATAAATAATACATATATAAGTGATTACATAAACGATACATATATCTATACACAGGGTACATCAGAAGGGGGAAGGGAGAAGTGGGAACAATAATACATAATAATTATCATCAGGGGATTAACAACATCAACAGACATGAACATACATGAATTTTATTCATTTATGGGCTGTCCCTCCGTTTATGACAGGACAGGGCTCGAAATTAACTTTTTGCCTTACCAGCCAACATGGCTGGTAGATGAAAAAATGTACCAGCCAATTATATTTTTTACCAGCCAAAATTAAACCTGCCATTTCAGACCTACTCTGACATTGTTTGATATAAACCATCTTTACCTATGATTTTAATATCATCGTTAATCACTCTCAGAATGGATTTAAAGAAATCAACCAATATTGCCCAATTGGCTGGTGACAGCCGCAACACGTGCTGTATCATGCTGTACCCGGGAATCCTTAAAGGCCCTCCTACACGATACGTTAATTATTTAATTAACTTTTGCATGACCTTTTTT
Source organism: Sprattus sprattus (assembly GCF_963457725.1). Taxonomy (NCBI): domain Eukaryota; kingdom Metazoa; phylum Chordata; class Actinopteri; order Clupeiformes; family Clupeidae; genus Sprattus; species Sprattus sprattus. The sequence continues at coordinate 5,111,027 of NC_137918.1, forward strand.
TTAAAAGCACATTCAAGAGTTGGCTATTAAAAATGTACTTCAGATGAATTAATTTAACCTCATAAGAAGCGCTGCATTAGGTCTACTAAAAAAATATCTAAATTAAGCTTTTAAATTACACCTATATGATAGATAAATATTGTCCAACTAACACTACAGCATAGATATTCAAAAGCTTATTATACTATAGTCTTACTGATCTGACAAAAAACCGCATTGAAAAAACAGAGGGAAGGCAAACAGTACCTCTGCTTCACTGAAGGGGGCGTGCGAGAGCCCACTGGTCGGCGATAAGCTTATTCAGCCATTGCTCTTCTACTAAACTTATACTACCACCGTCAACGTATTTCGGCTCCCCATTATTTGCAATGAGCCACCTACTGCAACATGCTCTTGGTGTAGCTGTAGCTGCTGTTGTGGCTGTTGTTTCTACCTCCCTAGATGTTCTCTGCACCTTTGCTTGAGGTGATGCAACGGCAATGAATCGGCACATTATTTTAGCTTTCGTTTAACTGCGTTAACTTGCGTGTGGTCAACTAAGTCGGTTTCAACTTTTGATTCGTGCTCAAAATATTAGAACTTTATAAGCTCAAAGTATTAGAGCTTTGTATTCGCTGGCAAAATATTAGAACATCGTATTCGCGTGCAAATTGTTATTGTTGTATTAAAATTCTAAGAACTTTATATTACCCTTTCACTTCTCCCACTGTTCTTGTTGGCGTTGCAAGCTATTTTTAACCATGACGGGCGCAATAGTCGGGAGATTTGCTCCGCAATGTCACTCGCCAAGTGGCGGAGCATCGGAGACAATTTAGTCGCCAGCCCAAAAATCTACACGCCATTGGCGCTTGGCGGGTGCCAATTTCGAGCCCTGTGACAGGAAGTTACATATTGTGCAGCGAGGACAAGGCATTCCTCATTTTCTCCGGTGAGGTATGAAAGCCTCTCCTCACTGCTCGTTAGCAGGAACTCAGGGAGGACCTCACCAAGCTTTTTAAAATACTTTTGTCTTATGTCCTTATATTGTGTGCACTGTGTCAGGAAGTGCAGCTCTGTCTCTACTGTTCCTTGTTCGCAATGGGAGCACAGTCTGTTTTCCCTGGGGAGCCAGGTTTGTCTGTGCCTACCCATCTCTATGGCCAGGCTATGTTCACTGAGTCTGTACTTTGTCAACGTGGTTCTCAGATTTTTTGTCTGTGATCAGGGTCAAATAGGGTGCTAAAGTAAAATTTCTGTTTAGGGCCAAATAGAATTGCATTTTACTTTGTGCTTTTCTTTGTGTTTTCCAATGGGTTAAGTCATTTTGCTTAATTGTTTTTCCAATTTGGTTTATCCTAATTTCAGGTGCCTTTCTGTTCTGGTCCTGAGGTGTTAGTAGGGTGTTAGTGTGTGTGTGGGGATCTGGAGAGCTAAGGCTCAGGACCAGCTGAGTGAGGGAACATCTTTGCTCAACTCTTGGTATTGCAGGGCTTTATAATATAATCTCTCTCTCTCTCTCTCTCTCTCTCTCTCTCTTTATCTCTCGGCCTCTTGCATTCACCCACTCTCATATGCCTCAATACTGCATAAATGTGCGATCCAATCTGTCATTTGCTGGGCAAGGTTGGCGACTCTGCTGCTGTTGAGTAATCACATTTTGCATTTTCCTGCAGAAATGCCTCTTTAGTACACTCTCTCTCTCTTTCTCTCTTATTCATCCCCTCTCTTTCTCTTGCGTCCCCTCTCTTACTCTTTCTCTCTTTGTCTCGCATTCACTCCTTGCTTTTTTCTTTCTGTCTTTCCCTCTGTCTCTCATTCTCTTTCTTTCTCTCTCTCTCACTTGCTCACTCACATCTCTCTCCTTCTCCATCTCACTCCACCACTTCTCTCAATTCCATGCCCTCTTTGCCAGTTCTCATTCTCTCTCATCAGCTGTCTTTTCCTCTCTTTAGTTTTTCTCTCTCAATCACACATATATATCCCTCCTTCCTCCTTCTCTGTGTCTCTATGTCCTCTGTCTCTCTCATGCCCTCTCTTTTTGTTCTCTCTCTGTTTCTTTCACTCCCTCTCTCACTGTCTACCCCCCCCCCCCCCCCCCCTTTGTCCTGCCAATGCCCTGTGTATGCTGTCAGAGAGATTTACACAGTTGCTTCACATAGAACCAAAGACAAATATTTTGGTACGTCACGTGTAGGCCATGCTGTGCGTTTGTGTGTGTGTGTTTGTGTGTGTGTGTGTGTGTGTGTGTGTTTGTGTGTGTGTGTGTGTGTGAGTGTGCATGCTTGGTTTATCTCTTCTGTACTCTCTCCTTGTCTCTAACTCCTCTGAAAAACCCTGAAAACACAAACTTTCTTGTTCACTGTCAAAATCCGTCAGTGTAGAGAATATGTGTTTACCACTGCCTTGTTGTTTTGTCCAGCCAATGTACATTAGGCAGTCTTCACTTTAATGGCATCACACACAATTTAAGGTAACTAAGACATGTCCTCAAACTAATAATAATAAAGTATAAATGAATACAAAACACGTTGTTTAAAATTGTTTTATACAGTATACGTATATACTAATCCCTCCAGTGTGTGTGTGACTGATATGGCGCTCATTACCTTCCTAACATGGTTCTTCATCTCCTGGCTTCTAGCGATCCTGTCTGCTGACCTTTCGTTCTACTTGACAGAAGATCCCTGTTTCCCATGCTCAAATGGCACTTACATAATACTTAGGGTTCACAAGCATGAAACACAATTCTTCATTTGTCTAAATCCTCACTGGGACACGCAGAAAAGTGGAAAATGTGATAGCTTGTGATGAATGCTCTGCAAAACATATTAGACTTTGCCTGTAAAACCTACGCATAGACTGCCAAAAATAGCTCCCAAGTTGGTTTACTGTTTGGATCAACACTTCAACCTTGAGCACAGCCTTCCCAATGCACTGAATCGACATTCCAAATGCATTAGAGACAGCAATCACTCCCATTCAGATTGAAGCCAGACTCAAAGATAGGGTTATGACGAAAGACTGCAAGAAAAGTATCTATTGGGATGCCTCAGGTGGTGCACATGGCCCTTTAAGTGTATTGTGTCGTATATTGACAGTTTATTGCAACTAGTTCCGCAAGGCAAGGTTTATTTTCAATACAGCCTGGCAGGGTTTATTTTCAATACAGCCTGAAAGTGTCATTATAGCACAGAAAGAAAACTTGTGAACTCTTTTATTCTACTCTGTCAATACTTTTCTTTTCACACCCACTTTAATTGAAAGTAATTTTTTTTCCTTTTTATTTCCTCTTATCAGTTGCAGTCATACAGTACATCACATCGTTACATGAATTTAAGTGCTACGGGTACAAATCTTAGGCTGGTGGGGTTAACAGTCCATGGATGTCTTGGGCCCAAACCATCCGGTTCCAGGCATATCAGAATTTAGTTACTCATTAACATTGTCCACAAACACCACTCATCACACATGACATTACACAAAGAAGGCATTCTGAAATAGAAAGGCCTGCAAAGGTCCATTGCTTAAAACATAAATAAACAAAGAAACATAATCCATACATGTAGCCTACATATCCACATGCACATATGTATCTAAATGTAACATTGTCCACAAACACAAAACATCCCACATGATATTACTTTAAGAAAGTAGGCTATTCTGTAAAGAAAAAGGCCTGCAGACGACCATTGCTTTAAAAGAAAAGACTAAGAAAAACTAAAAGAAATATAAATCTATAAATGTATATATCTTTATGCATATCCACTTGTATACACTCACACATCCATACGTACCTTCATCATACCAAATGGAAGTGTATAGCAATGACAGACCAGTTGTTTATGAATGCCTCTGTTTTAAGTTGTAATAGTGCAGTCAAGTGTTCCATCCTGTACATATCTTGAATTCTATCCCTCCATTGGGTTATTGTGGGGGGTTGTGGCTTCAGCCAGGAGGCTGTTATTGCTTTTTTTTCTATTAGAAGAAGGGCTCTCAAAATTTTTGTTTGGTTATTTTCTTCAATGTTATCAGGCAATATCCCTAAAATGAAGTGTGATGGTTCTAATGGTAAGTCAATAAAAAAACATATTTTTATTTCCTTTTGTATTTTTTTCCAGTATTCTGATAACTTTGGACAGTCCCAAAATATATGTGTGTGGTCTCCCACCCTGCCACAACCCCTCCAACATAGTGCTGAGGTATTGCTCCATTTAGATGTTATAAGTGGAGTTCTGAAGTATCTCATTTTAATCTTCCATCCAAATTCCCTCCAGTTAGGACTACTGGTTACTCTGTGTCCCTGCTCACATGAGTTTTCCCATTGTTCATCAGAAATTATTGTGTTCATCTCTAGTTCCCATTTTTCTTTAATATCCAAATTATTCTCCTTTAGTTCTTCTTGCAATATCCTGTATTAATGTGATGAACCTTGCTTTGACCGTTCCTTCAATTGTCGATATGAAAAAGTGTTCTATTTTGGATGGTGGTGAGCAGAGCTCTTCCCAATCCCGGTGTGTATGTAAATAGTGTCTTAATTGTAAATATCTGTAAAAGTCTCGGGTTGTTAACTCATATTTCTCTTTAAGCTGTTCAAATGACTTCAAAACACTTCCTTCAAACATCTGGTCCAAGACTACTATGCCCATCTCCCTCCATCTTTCAAAACACCTATCCAGTCTAGCAGGAAGAAAATCTGAATTGCTTGCAATTCGTATAGCTCTGGATATAGTCATGGGAAGTTTTAATTTTTTCCTCACAACTGACCATATTTTTAAAGTATTTTTAACCCATATGTTGGAAATCTTATTCTTCCCACAGGTCAAATTCAGCAATGGGAATGAGTCCAGTGGTGTGTCCGGGCATTCACTTTGCTCCATTCCCACCCATATAGTGTCTGTTTCTTGAGATACCCAAGCAACTATTGCTCGTAATTGGGCTGCCCAATGATATTTTTTCAGGTCAGGCAAGTTCAGGCCTCCGTTGTCTTTTGGGCATAGTAGTCTTCTAAGCTTAAGTCTGGGAGGTTTGCTCTGCCATATAAATTTGGATAACCATTTGTTCAGTGCAGTAAAAGTGGCCGCAGGGACATATATAGGTAGTGATTGAAAGAGAAAAAGCAATCTTGGTAGGACATTCATTCTTATCGTTTCTATTCTCCCTATCAAAGAGAGTGGCAGGATGTCCCATCTTGTTAGGTCTGCTTTTATGTGGCCCAACAATTTTCCATAGTTGACCTTGAACAGTTTTGATAAATCATTTGTAATAATGAATCCCAGGTATCTAAATCCCTGTGACCAGTGAGCATTAAGCCTTCCTGTTAGTTGTATAGGCCATTGTCCAATTATCATCATTGCCTCTGATTTTGATTGGTTGATCTGATAGCCAGAGAGTTCTCCATATTCTTTTACAGTGTCCATCAATGCAGGAACAGATATGACAGGATCTCTTATGTAAGTCAGGATATCATCTGCATAGAGAGATATCTTGTGTTCTCTATTTCCCATGTCCTTTATACCTTTTATTTCCTTATTCTGTCTTATAGCTGCTGCTAAGGGTTCAATATTTATAGCAAAGAGTAAGGGACTGAGGCAGTCCCCCTGTCTCACCCCCCTCTGCAATTCGAAGAACTCAGAACAGCATCCATTAACTCTGACACGCGACTTTGGGTTTTTGTATATGACTCTGACCCAATATATGAACTCCGAGTGAAACCCCATTGCCGATATTGTTCTTTACAAGAAGTCCCAGTTCACCGTATCAAATGCTTTCTGTGCGTCAAAACTTATGAGCATTGATGTCTGCTTATTTTTCTTAGCACAGGTAAAAACATTTAGGGTTCTTCCTATATTATTAGCACCCTGTCTGCTGGGGATGAATCCTGTTTGATCCGGGTTAATCAGTGTGGTAATATGTTGTTGGACTCTTCTTGCTAAAATACTTGTCAATAATTTCTGGTCATTACATATCAGGCTAATAGGTCTATATCCTTCGCAGAGTGTTGGGTTTTTACCGTCTTTATGAATAACAGATATAATGGCCCGTGACCATGTCTCAGGGGGGTCATTCTTGGAGAGAGCATATCTAAACACCCTGGTTAAGATCGGCACCAAATCATTTATAAAGCATTTATAAAATTCTCCACTAAATCCATCCACCCCTGGGGAAGAATTATTTTTCAATCTTTTTATTGCATCTCTTATTTCCATTTCCGAAATTGGTGTAACCATGCTCAGTGATACTTCTTCTGACAGTTCAGGTAGGTTTAAATTAGCTAGGAAGGTATTAGTATTGTCTGTTGTAGTTTGTGATTTGGGTTCTTTGTACAGATTTTGGTAAAATGATGCAAATGCATCTGCCACCTCTTAGGGATGAGATACTGTTCTTGCCACTGTTGGATGAACAACCTTAGAGACAGTTCGGTTGGCCTGAGCCTTGCGAAGTTGGAAAGCAAGGAGGCGGCTGGCTCTGTTGCCCATCTCATAGTATCTCTGTCTCGAGAATCTTAGAGCTCCCTCTGCTTTATATGATAAAAGCTTATCCAAAGATTTTCTTGCCTCCTTAAGTTCTGTGGCAGTATTAGTTGCTCTATTATTTTTGTGTTGTGTTTCTAGGAGCTTTATTTTGTTTTCTAGGCTCAACTGTTCCTCAAGTCGCTTTCTCTTCTGTTGTGATGATATCTGTATTATTTTCCCTCTTATAACTGCTTTTGCTCCCTCTCATAAAATTGACGGGTTAACTTCTCCATTATCATTTATCTCAAAGTATTCTTTTAATTGTTGTCTCAGATCCTCTACTGTTTCTGTGTTGTTCAGTAGAGACACGTTCAACCTCCAATATCTGAAAAAAGAGTGCATGCCCAGGTCTATCTGCAGTATGATTGGGGCATGATCACTCAGAGCTATAGGCTCAATGTGACAATCAATTACTTTGTACATGTATTGTTGAGGAAGACAGAAGAAAACAATCCTTGAATAACTGTTGTGTACATTAGAAAAAAAGGTGAAATCTTTCCCTGTAGGGTTTTTAGTTCTCCATGGGTCTACAAGTCCCAATTCAGGATTGAAATTATTCAGTGTATGTGTTTTTGGACTTTGAGGTCCTTTTTCTGTTGGGTTCCTGTCTTTTTCCCCATCTTGCACTGCATTGAAGTCCCCTCCAACTATTAGCATACCTTTTGAATTTTCTGCAATGATGTTCGCAATTTCTTTGAAAAAACCTGGATCATATTCGTTTGGAGCATATACATTCAAAATGGAAATCTCAGTTCCTCCAACACTTCCAACCACCATGACATATCTTCCTGATTTATCCTGCACCACTTTCTCTGCACTAAAGGCCAGAGTTTTACTAATTCAAATCGCCACCCCTCTTTTTTTCCCATTTGAGGCACTATACACTAAGTTTACCCATTCCCTCTTTAATTTTATATGTTCTTTCTCGGATAAGTGGGTTTCTTGTAGCAACGCAATTGAACACTTTTTTCTTTAACTGATAGAATATCTTTTTCCTTTTTATAGGATGGTTTAGCCCATGGACATTATAACTCACTATGTTTAGTTTATCCATGAGGATAACAGTACCCCTTCCTTCTGCCTTTAAAAGTTAACATATATTTTCCAGAGATACACCCGTATTCAAAAAACATCTTATGTGACTGCATAGTTATAAAATACACATGTAATATCCACCGTTGTGGAAAACAAGAACATACAATCAAAACAAGGAAGAAGCAGACTTCCAAAAACCCGACTGATCTAACGAACATAAAATCAGTCTCAACTAGGACAGAGAGTTGTGACAGGTCTCTCCGGGGGTGTGCACTCAGTGCGGTTAGGCTACACGCAAGTCCAATGGCTTTGCTATAGCCTGTAGTGCTCGTCAAAGTGGAGCGTAAAGAAACAAAAAAGAAAAAGCTCCTCAAATGAGGAGAACTTGTTTTTTTTTAACATAATGTTAATAAACTTTCTATGATAAAACTAGCCAGAACATATTAATCTTACCAGTAAGTTGCATCTAAATTTCCCTCAAAGTCTACTCACAGCCCAGTGCTTTTACTCGCTCCTTTCTTTATCGCCGTGAAGGAAGCTCTTCAGATCTGCATTGGACATCACGTTGGCTCGGTTTGATGTTGAAGTCTCAGCCCAGCTATTCCGTAAAAGTTCCGCCCGGAGCGTCTCCCGTTCATCCAGATGCACATGGATACCAATGGTATGAAGAGTTTGTGCCGCATCCGACAGTGTCATGAAGGTCTTAGTTCCCGTCCTCAGGTGAATGTTCAGCTTGGCAGGGAACGGCGATGGAGCTTTTATGTTCTTCTCTTTAAGCTGCTTTATCACCTCCCTAACTTGCTTACGTTTCTTCTGGATGTCAGATGTGTAGTCTTGGTCAAAGAAGATCTTCTGCCCTTTGTAAATTACTCCTCCTCGGTGTTTCCATGCTTCTTGAATGACCAATTCTTTAGTTCTGAAGTCGAGGAATCTGACGATGATCGACCTCGGAGGGCTCCCTGGGTTTGTCGGTTTCATGGTCAAAGATCGGTGTGCTCTCACTATATTTAACTTCAAATCCTCTGGTAATGTCAGTGCTGTTTGGATGAGATTGTTTATGTAGTTCAGCATATCATTGTTTTCGTTATCTTCTGTTACTCCGTATATACGGAGATTGTTGCATCTAGCTCTGGACTCTGGATCCACACATTTTGCTGTTAGGCTGGCATCTTGTTGTAGCAGGTAACGAAGGGCTCTTTCATGTCGTTGTGTCTTATCTTCAGCAGCCCCTAGCCTCTGTTCGTATTCCGTTACTCGTTGTTCAAGCTGTGTCGTCCTTTCAGCAACCTCACTGAGCGCCGTTTCAACTCTTGCTAACGAGCTTTTGGTGTCTGTAGAGGCTTCAGAGTGTTCTCTTCTAAATGTGCGCAACTCGGCTAGCACTGCCGCCATGTTCTCGTCACTGCCTGAGTCACTTTGATGGTCTTTGCAGGGTCTTGGAGTTTTGTTGTTCTTTTTTTCGGTCTCCTTTCGAACAGTAGTCATCTCAGAAAGTTGTTGTGAGCAGTTCTGATGGGAAACAAAAGTGTAATTAAATTCCGGCCAGTTTTTTAAAAGTTCTCCTCCGGGAGCTTACGAATCAGGCTGTTGCCTCGGTCATGACGTCACAGGAAGCCGGGAAGGGAAGATCTGCCTTGAGCTCATCTCTGTCAAATGGCTTTAATCAACAGGGACATTTTCTCTCTCTGATATTGACGTTCTTCATACATGTCTTTGGTATTCAAATGTCAATCAATACTGAGGCAGGCTACTGTAGACGCTTGCTGTGAGCATGGTGGACTTTACATGTCAGAAGTCTGTTTCGTTATTGGCTCAGTACACATTGATTGGAAGGAATATGGATTTCAAGAATGCCACGAACAGTCACAGTCTCTTGGCCATATACTGGATGTCAACTTCAGATGGACTTTAAAACGGTCGCCCATGCAAGACAGGTTGAACTATTGAACATAGACCTCAGAAGTTGTGTAGAAGTGACATGATTTCATTAGTGCTATTTAAACTCACATTCCATTCAACATTATTTTTGAATCCTTGAACCTCGAAACCTTTGTCTTCCGTTGACAAAAGCCCTGAATATAATGCATTTCTAAACACTATCCTTTAAATCTATTTGTCATTCTTATGCAACAATCAGTGTGGTTGGTTATAGTGCATCTATCTATGGAACATTGTGAGGAAATGCAGTGCAGAAATGCAACAATTTTGGCTGGCAGTTTATAACAAGGAGCTTGTTTTGGTCGTAATGAAACAAGGGAGCTGTAATATACAGCCTCACGAATGCTGGTCACGCGACATTGCACATCAAAAGGCACGCTTCAGTCATTACACATACTGGTGTGAAGTTCTGAAGAGCCCACATGTCAAATGGAGAGTTTGAAACAGTTCTTTTCCCAATGAACAACCCTGCCAAAATGGCCGAAGTGCGTGCAAAAGGTGAGGTTAGGGAGTGTTTGGTTTTCTCCCCATGGCAACTGTAGCCCCAGTGCACACCACGAAGGACGCATATGACTGCAGTCAAGAGGAAGGCTTCCTGGGAGACTTTTGTCTCAACTCTAAACTCTAGTAGGAGTATATAAGGGCCACAAACCCATGTAATGTGATGATCACTGAGAATACAAAAAACGTTTTCATTATTTACGCATTGCAGGGTCATGGCATAAGATCAGTGCTTTCGTTACAGCCCCAAATCTGACATTCAGTTTGATTCGTTTGAGTGTGTGCGTGTGTGTGTGTGTGTGTGTGTGAGTGTGTGAGTTTGTGTGCGCGCGCGTGTGTGTGTGTGTGTGTGTGTGTGTGTGTGTGTGTGTGTGTGTGTGTGTGTGTGTGTGTGTGTGTGTGTCTGTGTCTGTGTCTGTGTCTGTGTCTGTCTGTGTGTTTCGTTTTCCACTGAGGACATTGTCAGAGTGAAGTATATGTAGAGACAATGCTATGCACACTGGCAAAGCATAACTATCTGAACACCATCAATGTTTGATAGCACATTATGAATGCATTACAGACTTGAAGTAGCAATGAGTTATTCATCATTGTGTTTGTATTCCAAGTGCACTGAAACCTCTCTGTGGTCACACTGGCCAACAAAAAAATAATTTCATAAAGGATGCATCAGTGCCGAACAGACAAGCCAATCTGTCATCTGTGGGAACTCAACAGTGCTCCACATACAGGTCACTTGCTCTCGCTGGTGTACTCGATTCTGAACACGCTGAACAACGCTAGACTGACTACTGAAATGAAAGAAGGAAAACCTTAGCAGAGCAGTGGCTGTTGTTTTGTTTATGTTGTAAATATCTATTTATTGTCAGTATATATTTCATGTATGTGTCAGAGGCAAAAGTTGTTTTGTCAGTTTAAAAACATTGGCAGTGTATTTTTTGATATGTTGTAATGTATATATCATATCAGCTGTTCAACTCCCAAAGGTCATCACCTGATGTTTACACTTGACAATCAACCAGGAGAAGAGAGAGGTAAGCTAAGAAACATTTTCTACAGTTTATTAACAGTCGTTAACAGGGATCTTTAGGGATCCTTCCCATGTTGTCAGACACTTATAATAACATGTTTTGGGGTTGCCAGTTATAACCAATTATAATGCAGTTCTCCTTTAACTCTTCAACAAACAGACTCTCATGGACAGAAACAGTAGACGCCAACCACTGCTGACCCTGGTGAGAGGTCATCCCCTGATCTATGGGACAGGCGTGCCTAAGAGTAGATGTAAGAGTTAGGCGAGAAGGTGCAGAGGCAATGTTCATTTCTATAACGGGATACGCAAGAGGGGTGTTGGTGTGTGTGTGTGTGTGTGTGTGTTTGCACATGCATGTCTGTTTGTGTGTTTGTGTGTGCACATGCATGTGTGTTTTTTTTGTGTGTGTGTGTGTTTGTGAGTGTGTGTGTTTACACATACGTGTGTTTCAGGGACGTGCAGTGAGGTTCGGAGCTGGTGAGGCACAGAAACCGGAAGTTATACTTCCTATATATTATACTACTATATATATAATGTATGTATACATGTATATATGTCTATGGTTTTAAAATTGTCATCTGATCAGAACTGAAAAAACGTTGTTTTATTGTCTAATACCATTATTTTCAAACGATTGTTTTTTTATTGTATTATGATGAGTTATTAAAAAGATATTAATAGTTGCAAGCTAGTGTATGTAGCCCTCCCACCAATGATATGGCTCATTTCATTTTGTCTGGAGAAAATATACGGTGGTGGGATGCTAATTTAAATGACCATTTAACCAACTCGGACAGCTTCGAAAAAACAATTCCATATTTATTTACACAACATATTAACATGTAAACAGTTAAACACCGCATACATAGCACACAATACCAAAATGTTCTACTGGCCAGTATAATTTAAAGTTGGTGCACTTTCGTTGGAGCTCATAACCATCAGTTTGAGGTGAAACAAAATTAATCCACTCACGATTATCAGTATAGATCAGTGGAAATCCGTTGTCCTCTTCTTGAGTGAATGCAGTCAGTGGCTAGCTCAGGATTAGCACCTACCTAGTCTGCTCACAACTTCAAGGCAACTTTCCTGCATCAACAGCCTTTAGCTTCTTTAGGTTCGTGTTGCGCATGAATAGTCCCGTTGGGAAACGTGAAATACTCCAATGCAAATGTGTAATACTACTGTGTTAACTTAAAATACTTAAACGTTCTTAGTTAATTCAACATGCCTCAGGTTAGCAATGCAATCTTCCATTTTCGCTGTCAAACTCAAGTAGAGAAGTGAAGAAGAAAATCCAACGTCAGATTATATACCCAACAAGTGCCCTCTCGCTCGCCACCCTTCTTGAATCCGTGGTAGTGCGTGCCTCCCTTGCAATATTTTTCAATGCGTTTTCAGCTCAACTCAAAAGGTTCTACGCTTGCGCACGCATGCGTAAAACCCAGTTTGGAGTGATTTCGCAATCCTAGGGGAGGCACTGCCTACCCTGCCCATAGACTGCAATGCATCTGCCTCCCTTGACCGCACGTCCAATGTTCATTGGCTGATCACTGGGAACCGGAAATGCTCAAATTCAGCGATTTTGATAATAAAAATGCTCGAAATGATCGGAATCATGCAGAAATGACACTCGTAACACAGATAACTAGAGAAATATGAATATTTATTTTATAATACATAAATATATATGATTATTATACAAAAAAAATATATATTTTTTTAATATTTTTTTTTTTTACTTTTCAAAATGACAGGTGAGGCTCTGCCTCCCCTGCCTCCTATGACTGCACGTCCCTGGTGTGTTTGTGTGTTTGTGAGTGTGTGTGTTCAGACATACATGTGTGTGTGTGTGTGTGTGTGTGTGTGTGTGCGCATGTTTGACGGGGGGCTTTTATTGACTTCCACAGGAGGGTTCTAAATAGCATTTAAAAGGAAGCGCCCCTTCCTCCTCTGTCCCATTCCAGGGGACTTCTGATCTTCCCTGCAGGTAGAACAACGTCTGTTCTAAGGGAAGGCAGAGACAGGTGTTCACATCTGAGGATGTTCCCACTGAGGATGTTAAGCGGATAAAGTGTCCTCTTTAGCACTATTCCTTCTCAGTCGTTCCCCTGATTGCCCGGAGATAAAAGACTGTTTGCTTATTACATGTTTTCCTTTGTCCATCCAGCTGTGCTTCATTCCTCTGACTGTGTTGTGTTTGGTCTAATTGCTAAAGACAGGCTTACCGATGGGCTTAGATAGCACAGTCAGCCAGGATGAAAAACAAAAACATCTGCAGAATATTGGAGTGCTATCTTTCTTCCTCCCCATCCTCCTCCTCCTCCACCTCAGCTTTATCATCACCATCTCCCCCCTCCTCTTCTTTCTTCTTCTTCATCATCATCATCAGCATCATCATCATCATCACCGTCCCCCCCCCTCCTCTTTATTCATCATCATCATCATCTACTTTCCTCTCCTTCTTCTTAATTTTCTCATTTTTCCCCCTCTATTTATTTTCTTTCTTATTCTTCATCCTCTTCCTTTTCTTCTCCTATTTCTCCTTTTTCTTTTTCTTCTTCTCCTCCCCCTCCTCCTTCTTTTCTCAATAATTCCATTAGAAAGTAGTGCAGTATGTGCTAATCACATATATATGCCCACTCATTTGAGTTAAGGGGATTTAATTTCTTTCTCTTTTGCATGTTTTCAGTAATATATCTTATATATATATATTCTTGAAAGAAAATCCCTTCGGTGCAGCTTCGACTTACCCACTTTCGCCTGTTGTGTCAGCTAACTCACTGACAAGAAGTTTGTAAGGAGATACTAGAGAGGAAGAAAGAGAGGGAGTTAGTCTGACCAGGATAGTAGAGCTTTGTACGGATGCTGTTTTTTCCCAAAGATATATCTGTAACTGGCAATGACACATTCACCATTTCACCATGGCTTTATCAGGGGTCCCAGTGCGTGTTTGGCTCAGGAGCTGTCTCTCTACCCACTCAATAAATGATTTAGTAGACTTGGAATGGCAAAATATTTTTGGGCTGCAGTTCTCAATCGTTTTTTTTTTCTTTGCAGTGTCATTGCCACTTCTCTCTCTCTCCCTCCATCTCTCTCTCTCTCTCTCTCTCTCTCTCTCTCTCTCTCTCGCTCTCTGAGTGGATGGTCTGAGTGAGTGGGCGGAGTCAGCGCGTTCTGACTGAGGGTGGCTGTGTTTGGCCGCTGAGCCAGGAGCGAGTGTTCTAACTTTCTAACTTTTCTATCTTTATATTTAATGATTTTTTTTTCTTGGAACTTTAAGGTTTATTTGGTTTGGTTAGTGGTAGTACGTAGGGTGTTTTTGTTTGTTTTTTGTGTGGTGTTTCCCGGGCGTCTGCTTCCAGCGTTGTGCTGATAGTATGGCTGTCCCAGGTATGGGAATTTTTGGACTCACGCGGCGAAATGCGATTAAGATTGCATCGAATGCCAGCGTAGAAGATTGTTCTTTGGTTGTAGGGGTAATTATTGGGTATGATAACATTGTATCAGCTGCCCGAATGAGCAAAGCTGTTGTTCTGTTTTTGAGAACCATTGAAATGGCCAACGAAGTAGTTGAAAGTGGAGTATCGATCAATGGTGTCTTCACATCTGTCCTTCCGCTTTCTACCCCGTCAAAAAGGGTTACCTTGTCTAATGTACCACCGTTCATTAAAGATGAGGTCTTGTTACAAATGCTTTCACGCTATGGCAAAATTGTATCGCAGATTAAGAAGATCCCAATTGCGAGTAAATCTCCTCTTTTAAAACATGTTATGTAATTTAGGCGTTTCGTGTACATGGTTTTAAAAGATAATGAGGACGAATTTGATGGAACTGGAATTATTGTTATTATTATAGGTAAAGATGTACTTCTCTGTATCTACAACTCACTCTGATTGTGTACTGGGTCTGTCTCTCACTGAGATCCAATGCAAATGACATGTGACCCTCCCCTCCCCCTCTTCCTGCTAGAGGCCTTGTGTCCTGGCATCATCCCCCCATAGGTGTGGCCCTTCCCCTCTCCCTTTGTACTTCAACCTGAATTGTATAAATGCAATAGCCTACTGCTATTCAGGTTAGACCGTTCTTGAACCAACAGCGAGAGGGGTCTCCATGCTGAAATACAAGCCAACTGAAACTGACTCTGCCTCCGGTCCATTCTTCAACTTTAGCGTGCTTTATTAATATTCTATTAAATTGGATCTGACGCTGAATGTTAAGGCTGACAATTTTAATTATGTTGTTTATGCTACAACAAACTTTATGAAATGTTTTGGGTGTGGTTTGACTGGACATCTTATACGCGCTTGTCCTGAAAAACGAGGAAATCCAGATGCTTCTGAACAGAGCGCAAATGTTGGTAGGCCTAGTGGTGATGCAGGGGAGACGCAGGCTGCCGAGACTGGTGGAACGAGTGCTGGTGAAACGGCAACCACTGTACATACTGCTCGTCAGACAGACGAGGCAAATGTTCCTCAGGAACAAGGTGAAAATACAACAGATCCACCTAATGAGCTGGCAAGTTCGGAGGGAAGTGTAGTGGGCAATGCCGATCATGAAACCTCTGATGTATTAAAAGAAAACAATGGTACATTAAGTGACAATAGTCAGGTCCAGAATGCAATTGAGGAAAATATAATGGAAATGGGTGCCAGTATTTTTAAATTACCCGCAGAGAAGAGAAAACGCCCCAGCGTCAATAAAAGTGCTAAAAAGAAAGAGTGCCTCGTTGACGTAAACTTGTCCGATGCTGAAAGTGAGAGTGATTTCTCAGACTGCAGCATAACATGCAGTTTAGGACAGAGTGGGTATGCTAACCGCACCTACACCATTGATGATGTTAAAACGTTTCTGAAGGAAACAAAACATGTCAGAAATGTAAGAATTGATGATCATTTTCCTGATGTGGAACAATTCACTTTGAAGACGAGGTCATTTATGCAAGAAGGCTGTTTTTCTGAGCAGGAGGTATACCGTTTGAAAAAAATGCTGTACAAGCTTAAGAGTCTATTGAGTAGCACTGACAAAGCCTAATGGAAGTGTGTGTACAGCTCTTTTAATTTTTATTTTTTATCATGGCTGAAATTCGTGTTGCCTCTTTAAATATAAATGGGGCTAGAGAACAGAATAAGAGAGCTCTTTTGTTTGAAACTGTGAAACAAAAAAAGTTTGATATTGTTTTTATTCAGGAAACGCATTCTGATGTTGCGAATGCAGTTGACTGGGCAAGAGAATTTGATGGGCTGTCTGTTTTAAGCCACAATACCTCAAATAGTGGTGGGGTTGCTATTTTATTTTCTCGCACTTTCACCCCCCTATCATATGAAGTAGAGGAAATTGTCAAAGGCAGACTTTTGAAAGTTAGAGCCAGTGGTGGAAGAAGTACTGACGTTTAGTACTTAAGTAAAAGTACAAGTACCGAGGAAAATGAAAGTAGAAGTAAAAGTAAAAGTACTAAATCAACAATCCTACTTAAGTAAAAAGTAAAAAGTACTCACTTTAAAATGTATTTTAAAAGTAAAAGTAAAAGTACTCACACAATGGGTTGTCTCTCAATGACTAGGCTGTGCCATTTTGATAAAGAAATAGCGACTGGTAATAAATGCCTCTACATATGTCACTACTAGTAATAATTATAAGCAACAACATTTGTTAATTGGAAAGGTTGGTGTACTTATTGGGCCTATTGTCTGTAATACTGTTCACACTCTATCTTACAATTCTGCTGATGACAATTTATCTACCAGGGATTTTTTGCAAAGTTAATACCATTAAGCCAAACCAATAAAGACACAATTTTATATCTTTGAATCTTTTATTTAATTGTAAACGTGTAAAAAAATGGAAATATGAAACATGAAAAACAAATGGAGTTGTTAAACTGGTCAATGCAGAGTTTAATGCTCTATTGATTGCAGAAAAGGGAAAAAAAAAACATATTGACCAACCCAAGACTAGGCATTACAGTAAGTTTGCATGCCAGGCAATAACCAGTCAATAAAAAAGGCAAATCTTCACGTTAGCTTGACATTGCTAAACTACCAGCTTTATCTTATCGATACGTTAAATAAATAATCAAGGTAAAATCGTGTTATTTTGATGCTATTGCTGTATGTCAACATATATTTTGCTAGATAACAGTATAAAAAACATGTCAGTAACCGCATACGATATTCAAAAGTCATAGACATTAACTTAGCATAGCAAGAACTCTGCATAACTCGACCTGTTTCTCCAAATTTGAAGGCGAATTTTGAAGTCTAGCAACTCCTTTTTTGAGGTAGACAGGAAACGCACTGAAACCTCCACGAGTTATTCTTGGGGCATCTGAACTTGAACATGTCCTCAGATGAGGCTGACTCTGAATCCATGCTGAAAAGTTGTTTGTTAGTCAGGCTGTTTATCGACTGTTTAAGCAAAACAGGCAAGGCTACCGTAGTGCTGCTGCCGTATTTGGCTGCTATCATTGGAGATTATAGAGCCATCTGATTGGTTGAAACGTCCTAAAGCAACGCAATCCATATTTTTGTGTAGGCAACAGGTTGGCGAAACTGTGTTCATAAAATGTAACGAATAACGACACATATTGTAGAAATGTAGCGGAGTAAAAGTATAGATAATAGCAGCAAAATGTAACGAAGTAAAAGTAAAAAGTATGCACTATTATTTTTACCTAAGTAAAGTACAGATACGTAAAAATGTAACGAAGTACAGTAACGAAGTAAAAATACTTCGTTACATTCCACCACTGGTTAGAGCCCAGTTTGAAAATCATTTTTTGGTTTTTATTTGTGTATACGCACCTACTATGGCAATTTTTGGCCAGACTAGATAGGTTTTATGGTTTTAAATACCAGCTTAGTTTTTTCAGAAACTGCTCTATTATTCCAGTTGGTTTTTCAGACCACGGTTTAGTTGTTTGTTCATTTTCTTTAAATTCTGTTAGGGCCAAAGAGTCTTACTGGCATTTTAATACTAATTTATTGTCTGATGTCCATTTTCGAGATGTGTTCAGATACTTTTGGAATGATTTTAGAAACACAAAACCTTCATTCCAGTCATTACAGCAGTGGTGGGATTTTGCTAAGGTGCAGATAAAACAGCTTAGTCAAGAGTACACTGTCAACGTCACAAAGGACATAACTCAATCTATGGAAACATTAGAAAAAGAAATAATTGAGCTCCAGAACTTAGCTGAAATCACAGGCCAGCAGGCCCACACTGAACATTTTAGAGTTAAGTAGAATGAATTAGCTAAATTACTAGGTATAACTGCACAAGGAGCTCTGGTCAGGTCCCGCTTCCAAAGTGTGGAGTTGATGGATGCACCATCAAAATTCTTTTTTAATTTGGAGAAAAAAAATGGACAAAAGAGATGTATTCATGCTCTACGCTCAGATAATGGGACACTACTGTCTGACCATGCCGACATACGCAAGAGAGCAGTTGGCTTTTATGAGGAGCTATACAAGAGTGATATCTTGCAGAACCAGGCTGAGGACAGTGTCTTTCTTGACAAACTACCTCAGGTGTCCATAGAGGCTAATGTAGACCTCGGCAAAGTATTGACCCTAGACGAACTGGACAGAGCCCTCCAAGGGATGCAATGTGCCAAGGCTCCGGGATTGTGTGGCATACCTATTGAGTTTTATAAGGTCTTTTGGCCCAAAATGGGTGAAGATGTACTGGCTGTACTTAGTGACAGTCTAGCCAAGGGCGACTGCCACTGAGTTGCCGCAGAGCGGTGCTCTCTCTGCTGCCTAAAAAAGGTGACCTGAACGACATAAAGTCATGGAGGCCTGTGTCAATACTCTGCAGTGAGTATAAACTGCTCTCTAAAGCGTTGGCCAACAGACTGAGCAATGTATTGGAGCAGGTCATCCACCCTGACCAGACCTATTGTGTACCTGGTAGACTTATTCACAATAATATCTCTTTTATCAGAGATATTTTTGATTTAGGCAAGGCTTTTAACCTGGAGTTTGGTCTGGTATCTATAGACCAGGAGAACGCTTTTGACAGGGTTGAGCATAACTATTTGTGGAGTGTTTTGGCAGCTTTTGGCTTTAGTCCACGTTTTATTGATTTCATAAGAGTTCTGTACTGTGACATTGAGAGTATGCTCAAAGTGAATGGTGACTTGTGTGCTCCTTTTAAAGTTCATAGGGGTGTTAGACAAGGATGTGCCTTGTCTGGTATGCTTTATACCTTGGCAATAGAGCCCCTTTTAATAAGACTAAGAAAGGAGCTACATGGGGTGACTATTCCAAATTGTGGAAATGCCTTTCAGGTGTCTGCATATGCAGATGATGTTGCAGTGTTTGTAAGCGGGCAGAGGGATGTGAATGTGATGTTGAATATGTTTGAAGATTTTAGAGCCATATCCTCTGCAAAGGTTAACTGGTCTAAAAGTACAGCTATGCTGGTCGGGAAGTGGTCAGATGGAGGGCCAAATTTACCAGATACCTTACATTGGACCAGGGATGGTTTCAGATATCTTGGAGTATTTCTAGGGGATGAAATGTTTATACAGAAAAACTTTGAAGGAGCTTGTGAGAAGGTGAAATTTTCTTCCCCTTCTCACTGTATAATGAGGAGTTTGGCCCTGGTGTTGGGTGGACTCCCCTACCCCAATGGTTCGATCCAGGCTCCCCCACCATAGTGGCTGGACCCATGAGGCCAAATTGCTTCAATTGACTTCAGCTGGCCCCTATTTAAAGGGCGTCTCATGTTCATGGAGTAAGACTTTTCTGGAGATGGCCATGAGAGAACTTTGCAGAGAGCTTTTGAACAGAAAGCATTGACAAGGCATTTGTGAGAAACCCATACCTGTTGTGAGGTGGAAGGGAAACTGTGTCTAGCTGTGTGGACACCTTGTGCCTTGTTTTGTTTGCTCTGCTGATCTGTGTTAAGTACTAATGGTGCTTAGTAAGAATTAGACTATAGTTAACCTATGCGTAGTGAATTGTGCCTAGTGTGAGTCTGCGTAGTGAATTGTGAATTGTGCCTTGTGTGAGTCTGCATTGTGAATTGTGCCTAGTGTGAGTCTGCGTAGTGAATTGTGCCTTGTGTGAGTGCATAGTGAATTGTGCCTCATTTATGTCTGTGTAGTGAATTGTACCTAGTATTGGTCTGCATAGTGAACTGTGCCTAGTTTAAGTCTACATAGTGAATTGTGCCTTGTTAAGTCTGCGTGGTTAATTGTGCAACAGTCTATTTCTGCTAAGTGAGATTTGCCTAGCTTGATTCTGCAAATTAACATTCTGCCTAGATCAATGAAGCACTGTGAGTGCGTTTTGTATGTGATTTATGTTTGTTTATTTGTGTGCAATGGTTTGGGGTTGATGTAGAGAATTCCCCCAGTGAATAAAACAGAAATATATTTTTATATGAAAGCCACCATCTCCTGCACCCTTCTTCCCAACTACACCACCCAGTCCAGTCGCGACCTCCCAAAACAACGTGGGGTGAATGCCCGGTCCCTCACAGAGCTATAGAAAAGATAAAGGGACGCCTGGACAACTGGAAGTTTTTAATAAGCAAATTGTCTTACAGGGGGCGTGTCCTTATTATTAACAATTTGGCAGCATCCTCCCTCTGGCATCGGCTTGCTTGCATAGATCCTCCAACACACTTGCTAGCTAAGATCCAGTCAATCTTGGTCAACTTCTTCTGGGACAATTTGCACTGGGTACCACAGAATGTTTTATATCTGCCCAAAGAAGAAGGTGGATATGGACTTATTCACTTGCAGAGCAGAACAGCGGCTTTTCGTCTACAGTTTGTGCAGCGTCTCCTCTCAGGGCCTGTGGACTGTGGTTGGAAGTCGGTGGCGTGTGCCATTTTACGAACTTTTGATGGATTGGGACTGGAGAGGAATTTATTCTGGGTGGATCCAAAGAAGATTAACCTGAGCAGATTCCCCGTATTTTACTCAAATCTTTTTAAAGTCTGGTCTCTTTTAACAGTACAACGGGCACACAGCACGAGTTCTCTTTACTGGTTTTTGAAGGAGCCTCTGATCTATGGCTCAAGACTGGACATAACGTGTGAAAAGCCAAGTCATGCTGTTACTTTTAGCCTCCTCAGGTCTGGAGTCACCACACTAGGTGACTTACTAAGGTTGGCTGGATCAGACTTTGGGAATACCAGTAATGTTGCTGAGCATTTGGGTGTGAGATCCATCCGTGTTGTTGCCCAACTCCTGGAGAAATGGCGGGCTTCACTTACAAGTGGAGAAATACAAATGCTGGAAGACTTCCTCAGTGGGGTTTGCAGTCCAGACTGCAGTGATCCTTTCCCTAACTGTACTTTGTCTCCCAATCTTATGGATTGTACTGGGATTTATTTGCAATGCGATGAATTGACATTCTTGGGTCCAAAGCCAGCAAAGGGTAAAGCCTTGTACCAAACATGTGTTAAGTCATTTAACAGAAAGATACTGGACAAGAGAACAGACACACCCTGGCGTACTGTTTTGCAGGTAGAAGAGAGTTTTAAACCCCAATGGAGAGCGTTTTACAAGTTACCATTGACAAAAAAGATTGGGGATTTGCAGTGGAGAATTCTGCATGGGGCTGTTGCAGTCAATGCATTTGTTTCTGTGTTAAATCCTGATGTAGGCCAAGAGTGCCCTTTTTGTTCTTCAAGAGAAACTGTATTCCATGCTTTTATGCAGTGTGTGAGGCTAAGACCCTTATTTGCTATTTTGCACATGCTCTTTGTTCATCTGCATGAAATCTTTTCAAAAGAGACTTTTATTTTTGGTTTTAAATATGTACAGAAAAGACGTGACAAATGCCAAATGATGAATTTCATTCTTGGTCAAGCGAAAATGGCTATCTATGTCAGTCGAAGAAATAAAGTTGAACAAATGTCTAGTGAGGATGTGGTACTAGTTTTTTCAATTTTAGTGAGATCTCGTATTTTAATTGATTTTCGTTTCTTTCGTTTCTTTTTTCATTTGAGCAGACATGGTGTCACGGTGGTGCGCTATGTAAAATTCAGGACGACAATTTGCATTTTGCTGCATTTTTGAAGAGGGCTGGATCCCCTTACTAAATTGTATGTTTACCTTTTTATTTATTTTTTTATTTTTATTATTTGTTTTGTATATTTATTCATTCAATAGTGTCTCAAAATGATCTGATAATGTTCTTGTGTGGTTTTCAAAGCGTACAATAAAAGTTGTTGAAAATTCAAAAATTCTCTGTGTTTGTGTGTGTGTTATGTATTGTGTATGTGTGTGTGTGTGTTTAATAGGTTGGTTTCAGTGGCAGTACACTTGTGACAGGTGTCCAAGTTTAAGGTGCTGAGAAGTCAGTGGAACGCCTTATTGGTTACCATCTGATTATGGATTACTGGTGTAGACATAGAGGCTAACGGAGACACAGTGAGAGAGAGAAAGAGAGATAGAGAGAGGGAGAGAGAGAGAGAAAATCGTAAAACAAAATAGAAGAGATTAGAGAAAGATAGAGATAGAATGAAGGAGAGAGCGAGGAAAAAACTGTTAGCACCATTCATATGACACTTCTCTTTGACATATGACACTTCACTAATGACATATTTTCATAATTTCAGTCTAATGAATAAGTCTAAATAATAAATCCTTTACTTTAGAGCAGGGAACTTATGTTGAATCAGTAATTATATAATATGTGGGTATCACTGATTGAAGTGCATTGCTCTTGAGCAAGTTTCTATTTAAGAACATACAACATGATTTGTCAGTAGAAATACCTATTCTACAATTAGTCTGTCCCTATAAGAAACATACTTAGACAGTGTATTAGGAGGCTACAAACTTTTAATTGTATTCTCATTGTATATCAGTAATATTAGGTTGAGACCAACTAGTAGGTTGTTACTGTAAAAATGTTCGAAGAAAAAAGGACCTTTTTGGTGTGAATAAGAAATAGGCAAATACAGGCCTAATAAATGATCAATGATGCATAATGCAGAACTGGACACTTATACTGACTCATATTAGTCATGTGGTAATGGTTAACATATGTTTCCTAAAATGAAGTGTCATATATAGAAAGAGAGACAGAGAGAGAGGGGGGGGGGGGGGGGGGGCGGACACGGACGGACACGGACGGACAGGGGGCGGGCTAGGACGTCAGTGCTAGTCGGCCACGTGTCCAGTGAGATTTGAGCTTTCTGCTCTGGCTGACAGGCCGGATGGCTTTGAACACGTGTGTGTCAGCACCTCTCAGACCCACCTGACACACTGCAGCCGCTAATGACACTCAGAGGAGCATTCAACAGACACAAAAACACACTCACACACACACACACACACACACACACAAACACACACTCACACACACACATGCACTCAGACATACATACATACACATACACACACTCACACACACTTAGACCACATACATACATAAATACACACACACACACACACACACACACACACACACACACACACACACACACACACTGAGTCACACAGACTGACTCTCTCTCTCTCTCTCCCTCTTTCTCTCTTACACACACACACACACACACCGCACACACACACATACAGACAGACACACACACACACACACACACACACACACACACACACACACACACACAGATCATGGATAGTTGAAGCCCAGTTAAGCCCATTCGAACACAGACACATCACCTCTTCACTTGAGTTTTCTCTGACAGGAAAGCCCAAGAGAGGGTCTGGGCAGCAAGAGATGTGTTTCAGAGGGCAGATTCACACACACACACACACACACACACACACACACACACACACACACACAAGGGAGTGGCTGGGCAGTAAGAGATGTGTTTCTCAGGGCATATATGGATGCTTAATAGGCAAGGCAAGGAAGGTTCATTCATATAGAACATTTCATGCACAGACACACACACACACACACACACACACACACACACACACACACACACACACACTCTCTCACTTTGTTGCCTAACACAATCATCTCTGTTTTGCCTTCATTTAATGGAAAACATTTTGGCTCATCCAATAATGTATTTATATGATTTACATTGACACAGTGAGTCTATTTGGGCAGTGGTCATCTGGTGAAAGAAACATATACATTATATCTGTAGGGCCTTATACATGTGCCACTGAGATCAGATCAGTTTATCGTATCGTATTCGCGTGTAGGTGTGAAGATTTTCAAGGGAAACGGCTCTTGTCGTTACCTGTATACATGTGCAAAATGTAAAGCGGTTACATTGCCTAGGGCATGCGCAAAGCCCACGGAGATGTGCTCCCACCTGGTTTGTTTACTAACAACATCAACGTGGATCCGCATCGGGCACAGGCAGTGTAGTGGCTTAAAGTTCCCTTCTTTCTATCAGCATATAGTTCTTAATATTTTCTTTGAATAACCACTCTCGGATGGAAAGAAAACGAGTCTACGCGTGGATGTGTTTCAACAACGGTAGAAAACTGTGTTTGCTCCGTCTTTTACTGGACTCATAATTATATGACAGTGGTATTAGTTACAGTTGAGACACCCGAAATAACTTGCATGCGCAGCAATCCTGAGACGTGATTTTTAGTTTGCACATGAATACTAACGTCTTCTTTGATCCCAGGAAATTTGAGCACATCTCCCTTACGGAGATATTGGCGAAAGTTAACCTACTTCATTGCAAACGTCTAGTTTTTCAAACGTGTCTAGTTTTTGTGCAGTAGTGAATAGAGTCTCAGTCTACTACACCATACATAGCATATCATGTTTGTAGAAAATGATTAAGGTGCAACAAATGCCAATAAGCATATTTCAATTAAATGATGCACATTGCAAGCAAAATGGTGCGGCTGGAGCACAGGGAGGGACAACGGTGACGCAGTTTGGATGTAGCGACAAACATTTATGTGCTGTAACAAACAGTGTTAACCAGTATGTGAGTAACGTGGCTTTTATTAAAACATAGCGTGTGTAATGTGTAGCTATTTCATTCCGTTTATTAACCTTTCCGGCTGTCTGTATTACTAGCCAGCAGCAGACGTAACGGAAAGGGAGCATTTTACTCCCCGGCATTCTCTCTACAAACTTCCATATAGACGCGGGATCAGCAGAGGAAAATCTACTTTCCTTTTGGGAGAAACCAGGCCAGTCGTTCCCACGACAACAGCACCTTGCAAAACGAATTATATGCGTTCCAGCAACAGGTGCTGCGAGTGAGCGCTCCTTCAGTGCAGCAGGGCGCGTTATAGAAGCCAGGCGAGAGCGCCTGAATCCTGACACTGTAGATGCTATTTTATTCCTGCATAGTGCTAAGACAAATTCTAAATAGAACGAAGGTTAGGCATATCAGCAGAGGTATATTTTGGTTACATTAGGATGGCTACATTTATAGCTTGCGTTTTGGGCGCACCACAATGCCAAGAAGTTTGTCGCGACTGTAATGGCATATTTCATTGTGGGGGTGATTGATAGTATAAGGCTTACGAGACACGGTGTTTTCCGATGTTTTACTGAGTCCTCTCTGTCTCTATCACACACACACACACACACACACACACACACACACTAACGGAAGCAAAAAAGGTTTAAATTAAGTGACATCCCTCAAATGTCGCGTCTCCCGCAAACCTGCAAACTATGAGTCAGCTGTCAGTATTGGAAGAAGCCTTAACGTCTCGAAGATGAAACTTCCTGGGTTATTTTGTTTCGTTAGGCTATTAGTTATATTTTAAAACAGCCAGTCATTGTAGCCTACCACTCATGGAATAAGGAATTTCAAAGAGATGATGGAGTGAACTTTCTAGCCTCCTGTCACCGTCTCCCCCCAGTCACGCACGGCCTCCCCCATGACACATTGGCCTGATTTGACACGCCCTTTTGTAAGACGAATTAACGTGGTAAACCACCTCTCTCGAAAGGCTCAGACGATCGGCGGAAAAACTAACGGTTTACATCTAGACCCCTTATACATGAGGCAATTGTAACACGCTCGCGAGTTTCTATCGTGGTAGGCGCAATGTAACAGCTTTACATTGACGCATGTATAAGGGGCTAGTGTATCATCTGCATAACTATACTAATCCACATTGCTGTTCTGTAGAATTTGGCCCCAAAGCAGCACATAGAGATTGAACAGAAGAGGTCTAAGAACCTATCCCTGGGGTACCCCACATGTTATTGCCACTTTAACAGATCCATAACTGCCAATGGTAACAAAGTAACTCCAGCCTTCTAAATAGGACCTGAATCGATTAAGGTCTGCTCTGGTCGTGTCGAGAAGTAGTCTATGATCTACAGTAGGCACGTGCACAGATAGACCCCTAGTGGTGCTCAAGCACCTGCCCTTTTGCCCCTGTATGAAAAAAGTGCCCCTTCTGCTGTGGCCCAATTTTTTTCTTCATTCATCAATATTTCGGAATCAAAATTACTCTCTCTGTCATCAATTCCCTCAAAATGTGTTTTGATATCTGACGGGGCATTTATTTGAGTTCTTGTGACATTTTGCCCTGACATGCTCCGCAGCGCTCACAAACCCCGCCGCACACCTCCCTCCTCCTCCTTGTGCTCATGCAGAGTTGAGAGCCAGGCCAAATCTTCTTCTCTGACCAGCAGCATCAGACAAACAGGTAATGACGGTGTTTGTGCAATTCCCAGACGTTGTTTTGGTGATAAATTAACCACAACATTAGCGCCGCTGAAAACATTACTTTGCAACTGGTCAGACGTTTCCTAAAAAATGAACAAACAAAAAACTCAGGAAATCCATGATTTCAAATCCTTTTCCTGTTGTTTACTGACATTTGTCATGTTTAATGAAGAGAGAGGGAGAGAGATACAGGCAGGCAGACAGACAGACAGGCAGGCAGGCAGGGAGGCAGAGAATTTAAAGGCAGTTTTACTGTTCTAAAAATTAGACAAGTTCACAAGTTTTGTTTAATTTTAAACCGTAATTATTGAAATGAAAGTTGGGTCTTAAGTTGAGCTACATGACAGTCTGGTGAGGCATATTGTGATATATTATTAGTGTAATGCTGCTTATGCTTCTGTCGGAAAACAGTACAACAAAATGTGTGTACTGTGTTTTTTTATAGAGATTATGTTAATCACTCTTGATTGTTATGCACAACATTGATTTATCTCATTTACAAAATTTGCAGCATAATGCCAAGAAAAGAGAGACCAAAAGCAGAAGGACAGGGAACTGCAGCAAGCAGCTCAGGGTAGCAGCTCCCTTTTATCTTGGATCAGGCCATCAACTAGTAAAACAAATGAGGTATCCTACTGTGTTTCTTATTTATTTATTTATTTACTTTGGCGATGTGTGCCCTTTTTTCCTTTTTTTTAACACCTGCCTCCCAAAATGCCTGTGCACGTGCCTGTTCTACAGTGTCAAATGCAGCACTGAGATCAAGTAAAAACAGAGCTGATATTTTACTTGAATCAGTACTCAGTTGCATATCATTTAACACTTTTATAAGAGCCTTTTCTGTGTACTGTGGTGAGGTAAGTGTGTACTGTGTACCTTTTCTGTGTACTTTGGGAAAGTGCCTGATAGCAGTGAGGAGCGGTGACTAATACTGAGTTAAAAATAGTTTTTAAAAAGTCAGACAGCAGTGTATCTAGTTTACATGTTAATGATGACGCTGAATTGTTTCCTGTTCAGAGTTTTTTGTTAAAGAAGCATTCCGGATCAATTGCTATTCGCTAACGATATGCTAGCGGCTAAAACTAACAAATTCTCTTGTAATGTGCTGACTTTGACATTATGGCAAACTAGTTACTCAAAAACTGTCCTAATACAGTCAAACATCAAGCAAGTGCAACACAAGACAAAGCAAGACGGCAAATAAGCTACTTACTAGTTTCGGCAGACAGTGGAAAGCCGGGCTGCGTCAGGCAATCCTACATTTAGCAGTTATAATGCTATGGACCCTTGTATGGCAATGGCACTGCATATTAAAAGTCATTGCAGCGCCCCAAGCTATTATTTTAAGGTAAAACTGCTTATCCTAACCCTAATCCTGAAGTATAATTGTTGCATACTGTTACTTTAAATAGTGACATAGTAGTCATTTATTTACTTACTTCCATAGAGATCGCATAGTTTTATTAACTGTGTGGTGTTGAAGGTCCATCTGATTGTTTTCATTTAAAAAGTAAATTCATTACATTTCTCTGTGGAAGATGAGTTCTGGGGGTCTAGCTTGTCAAACATGACAAAAAGAGTGTGGGAATTGTTGATGTTCCTGTTAGTCATGGTAGAGAAATATACTGTCTAATTGTGCATAACTAATTTAAAGGGACAAAGGCTTTGTTTATGGAGGTCAGAGTGAATTTAAAGCTTAGTTTTTCTCCACAGGCATTCAGCTTTCTTGTCTTCCCTTTACTGCACCACACACGTCACACACACACACACACACACATACACACACACTCAGGGACACACAGACACACAGACACACACACGCCTCCAGTACTGAAAATGATAGCAGGTAGATATGTCAAAGTGAAGTAAAGGAGGTTATGTTGAGGTTTGGAGAGAGAGACACAGAGATAGCGCGCATGTGTGGATGTGTGTTTGAGAGGCAGAGAGTGATTGAAAAGATGCATGTGTACAAGAGGATCAGTTTTGCTCAGTTTTGACATGTGGCGGACATCTAAGTATCTGCTATAAGGGGGCAAAGCCACTCTCTCTGCCTCTCTCTGTGCATGGGCTTTGGGCAGTGTTGTCTTAGCAGGCAGCATGTGATTGGAGCTGCCAGCCCGAGGTGACGACCCTGTCTGTGTTCTTCTTGTTAAGTTTTTTCTCACCTGGTGTGGCCTAAATAAAACAGGAGGGAAGACAGACAACTGAATCCGCCTTCTCTGCTGCAAGCAGATCTGTGTGTGTGTGTGTGTGTGTGTGTGTGTGTGTGTGTGTGTGTGTGTGTTTGTGTGTGTGTCTGTGCTTTTTTCCTCCATCTTTCTCATCCATTTCCTGTTTTATTCTTCACCTCTCTTTCTCTGTGCCTCTTGGGCACGCCCTCTTGATCTTCTCCATTCTTTATTGCTGTCTCACGGTCACACATACAAACACACACACACACACACTTGCTGATGGACACACGCTTGCGCAGACAGAGTGAAAGAGACACACACACACGTGAGGCTCTAAGCTTCAGGCTTATTACGTTTAGATCTTAGCACACAGATGGCCTGCTAGTTTCTATTCCTCTGCAGTTGTGAGGTGTGAATCAGTTGTTTAAGAACATTCTTTAAGAACAGAATAGATTTGTTTTAATGAAGATCTCCAAATGATGTGGACTCCTGTTGGCTGCAAGCAAACCCTCCTCTTAAGGCTACATACCCCTCCATTTATAACTAAATTAGTCAGCCATGCATGAACCCTCATTGTGTGATCCCTATCAGTGCAAATACAAAATCAATTGCTCATAAATTACCCTAGGTCTGGTGGCATTAACTGAATTGGGTACTTAAGGAGAAGATAGAAAAAACATTTTGAGCATTCTGATGACTCCTGGACTTCATGTGCAGAGCCATCGTCATCTGAGGAGCTGGGTGTGTTTGTCATGAAATGTTTAATTCCTTCCCTTTAAGTACCTGCAACTTCAGATTTGTTTGAATGTGTAACTGAATAAGTAACCTGCATATGACAAATAAATTGTGATGCTCTGATCCACTGTTGCCTCTGGTTAAATGATTAAAAAGAAAATGATTACATGACAAGGATTAGATTCAAAACCAAAAAGCAGTGAAGTCTTGAGGTACCTGGCTAATCACCTGGGTTCGACTGGGTTAAACTTTGCAAGTGTCAAGCTTTTTCCAGCCTTCTTATGGCAGTACAGAGAGATGTGAGATGTAAGTTGTGTGTGTGCGTGTGTGTGTGTGTGTGTGTGTGTGTGTGTGTGTTGGAGACAGGCCCAGCAGGCGCTGTCTGTCTAGCGCTGCCAGAGCAGAACCTCCGCTGAGTCGGCCCCGGTCCAAAACACGGAGATGGACTGACTCTGGGCCATTATTACCACTAACGAGAACCCAAGCTCCGGTCCAACTCCCCCTGCAGGGTCAGTCCCCAGAGGTGGCCTCACCTCACCCAGAGAGAGCTGCCAGTAGACCCGGCCCAGGTGTGGCCCAGACCCGGCTGACACCCGGAAGTTTTAGTTTATTTATATAACGGAACACGCAACAGGGGTGTGTTTGTGTGTGTGTTTGTGTGCGTGCACGTGTGTGTGGGTCTGTGTGTGATGTACTATAATCCTGTGAGAGAAATTAACTTCACCTGTGAACTATACTGCCGTATTGCTACTGTGTGACAGGTACTCCATGCATGTAAGAGCTTATAACTGTACAGTTTGTGGCATCACGGTGGGCCAGCTTATAGTGGGGTGTGGCATTTCCCGGGAGGACTGGCTGCCACACCACAAGATGGCCGCCGGTCCAATGACTACAGGCCCCAGAATGCAGCAGGCACCCAGGTGTAGGTGCTTAATTGCAGGAGCAGATAAGGCAGGTGGTGCCTGTTGTGTGGGAGAGAGCCAGAGAGAGCAGAGCGCACCTGACGTGCGTTGGGAGCGTGCATGGAAGCGCTTAGTGAAGCGCTTACTAGGCCACAACCGGAAGGGGGAAGGATAGCCCCAAGCCGGAAACCGCCTGGACAGACCCACTGGCAACCGACTACAAGGAAAGTAGTTTAAGTTTATGTTTATTAGGAAAACCCTGCAAGAAGAGGGATCAAGAACATTTTGTGTTTTGGACTTTTAAGTTGTGTTGAAGGATCCTTTGCCTGAGTTTATGGAAACCCCTGAGTTGTACCTGTTTTGAGTGACAAACTTTATTAAAAACCCTCTTTTTACTGCCAGTTGTGACCTGATTCCTCAGTTACTGCACTGCCCACCCTGCAACCTGTTACACATGGTGGAGAATGCGGGCAGGGACAACACGGGCTTAAGTGTGGACGAGTGGCAGAGAAGACGGTGAAGGTTTGTCTCAACATTTAAGAGGACATACAGGAGTACATACTTCACGTAAAGGAGCACCAAACAGAAAATGGAGGAACTGGTGAGGATGCTGGTGGAGAGCCAGGTGGCCCAGCTTGAGACCAGTAGAGCCTTACTGCAGATGCGGCTGAAGGACCATCCGACTGAAGCTGACCTACAGGAGGCTGCCAAGAAGAACGCCCGTTCTGGGGAGTTGTTTACGAGAGCCGAGGAGAGGCTAACCCAGATGAGGAGCGCTGGAGCGTTTACCGAGCTGACCGCCACAGGGAAGAATCCAGCAGAGGTGTTCAACGCGCAGGTGGTTCTTGATGTCAGTGATGAAGGTGATGTTGGAGATGATGAAGACAAAGGTGAAGACGACGGTAATGAAGAAGACGTGGGTGATGGTGATAAAGAGGTTGATGATGAAGATGCTAAGGAAGAGCTTGAGGATGAAGATAATCCTGATAAGAGCGAAGCAGGTGAAGGGGACTCTGATGACTCAGAAGAAGTCACACCAGCTAACAAGGAAGCTCAAGCCCAGTCTGCTGCCGAGGCAGCCCCTGCTCAAGAACAGTTGGGGGAAGACCACAACAGGGTTGAGGCAGATGACCCAGAGGACAGTGCACCAAAGGAGAAGAATACGAAACAGGGTGAAAAAGAGACAAACAGCAGGGTGAGTAGATGGGTTCTAAACCACCATCGGTTTAATGTCTCTGTCGTTCACAGGCCAGGATGGCGCATTGGAGAAGCATATGACCTGTCGCACTGTGATGCCTTTTGGACTGATTTTATCCTGCCGAGGGCGTCAGGTTCGGGGAGAAGGATGTGTGGCATCACGGTGGGCCAGCTTATAGTGGGGTGTGGCATTTCCCGGGAGGACTGGCTGCCACACCACAAGATGGCCGCCGGTCCAATGACTACAGGCCCCAGAATGCAGCAGGCACCCAGGTGTAGGTGCTTAATTGCAGGAGCAGATAAGGCAGGTGGTGCCTGTTGTGTGGGAGAGAGCCAGAGAGAGCAGAGCGCACCTGACGTGCGTTGGGAGCGTGCATGGAAGCGCTTAGTGAAGCGCTTACTAGGCCACAACCGGAAGGGGGAAGGATAGCCCAAGCCGGAAACCGCCTGGACAGACCCACTGGCAACCGACTACAAGGAAAGTAGTTTAAGTTTATGTTTATTAGGAAAACCCTGCAAGAAGAGGGATCAAGAACATTTTGTGTTTTGGACTTTTAAGTTGTGTTGAAGGATCCTTTGCCTGAGTTTATGGAAACCCCTGAGTTGTACCTGTTTTGAGTGACAAACTTTATTAAAAACCCTCTTTTTACTGCCAGTTGTGACCTGATTCCTCAGTTACTGCACTGCCCACCCTGCAACCTGTTACAAGTTTCACCTGTGTGACAGGGACTCCATGCGTGAAAAAGCTTAACAGGGTACAGTTCTACCTCTGTGACAGTTACTCCATGCGTGAAAGAGCTTAACGCTGTACAGTTTCACTTACACAGGTGATTTGTTTTCCAGAGAACCTAATAAGTATAAAATAGGGGGATATGTGATTGAATCCCAAAAAGGACATGTATGCTGCTTGAAAGGGTGCCAATCGCCACAGGTTTGTCCGGTTATAACAATGATGGATGTCAAGGAAAGTCCCAATGATGATGGATTTAACTACTGAATTTATTGTACACACACTCTCAAGCCTTAAAATTGCAGGATGGACATGAAATGACGGTTAAACATTGAACCGTGATAGAATTATCCGTGTAAAGGATTGACATGAATTGGATGACAATGATAGAATGATCCGTGGATATTGACTAGGATGAACAGTGTTAGAAGTATCAGTGTTAAGGATTAACAGTGAAACAATGATCCGTGTTATATGATGAACATTGAACCATGGATCCATAGTTTCTATGGAAATGATGAATAATAAAGACATACAGTACAAATATGAACAAGTATGCAAAACAAGAATTAATATAGTACACAATGGATATTACAGCTATGATATGAATATGGATCTGTCCCTTTAATACCGTGCCGCGTAGCCGTGAACATTCCATTATCTCTGTTACCAACAGTAACTGGTTGAAGTAGCAGTAACAGAGTGAAATACGAATGCTACAGACGATAATGATAAAAATAACTAACGGATACTATCTACAATGATCATGACATACTAAATCGCTCAATCACACATACAGTATATACAAACACTCACATTCTTAATGACGCACGTAATGAATGACCGTGAATGTCTCTGATTGTGAATCGTCCGATGAACTCCTGATGGTGACACTCCTCTCCAGCTTTGCTTGCCCAACAACTGGCTATAGGTGGGTCATACTTAAAGGGGTGATTAGGGGAGCCTTGAAACCGGCTTGGGGCTAGAAACTGCCAGTAGTTTTCCCCTGTGCATGAGCACCCACGGAACTCTGGGAATACCCGATTGAGTGACCTCTTGTTCCCCAAGTTGCATGAGTGGCCTGCACAACAGCGCGCACAGCTGGATGCTGCTGATGGCCGCAACCTATTAAACAATAAACGTTTAGTTTCTATAACAAGGTGATACTTAAACAAAACAAAACAAAAAAAGGGTGGAAGTATACAAAGTGTCAAAATCAGAAACAAACTTAGCATCTTACTTTGGTGTAATGGTCCCTGGAAAGCAGATTAGTGGTGGTGTCATGGTTACTGGTTCACAGGTGAATGGTGTCATGGTAACTGGTAAGCAGGTTAGTGGTGGTGTCATGGTTACTGGTAAGCAGGTTAGTGATGGTGTAATGAATGAATGAACTGATTGAATGGACTGAGCAGAATTTTATAGGATGGGCTTCTGAATGCCATGGCATCTCTGTGCTCTGTGTGTGTTTGACAGTGTATGCCTTCAGTTTTAATTAATTAGTTGCTGAACGGCTGAACACACAAGGTCACATACAGCATAGACGTACAGAAAGCGTTGAGAAATGTGATTTTCTCTCTCACTGCCTGGGGTTTTATCATTTCCATGTGATTTAGTTCAAATCATGCTAGGGCATGAATTCACATGAATCCATAAGGAAAATATGAAGAACACCCCCCTCCCCACGTACACACACACACACACACACACACACACACACACACACACACACACACACACACACACACACACACACACACACACACACACACACACACACACACACACACACACACACACACACACACACACACACACACACACACGCACACACTCACACACACACACACACACACACACACACACACCATCCTTTACTCTTTTGAGACCCTTCTCTTCCAGCTCTTCCTGCAGCCTCTCACAACATGACTGATTGCACATCCTGAGCAGCACTTCACTTAAAGCCAAGCAAACGCTACCTGATGCATGCATACCTTTTAGGTTAATTGTCTTGTCATCACATACACACACACACGCACCCACAGACACTCACACAGCCCATTGCTCCTGTCGCGGTCCACTTGGCTGTTGAGCGATGACCAGACCTGTGCCGTCATCCGTTCTCTGGTGTTCGGTCTGGCAGGGCCAGGGTCTGCTCCTGCTGTCACGGGTCGATTTGAGGGCCTGGTGTTTAATCGCAGTGTGTGTGTGTGTGTGTGTCTGTGTGTTTGTTTGTGTGTGTGTGGGGGGTTTAATAGCAGTTAAATATAGACACCAGAGGAGACCGAGGGCAGGAAAAAACAAATGGAAACCATGGAAACCCTGGAAACAACTAATATGCTGGTCAGGGCAGAGAATCAGTGTTGCGCTGCTTGTGTGTAAGATAAGATAAGATAAGATAAGATAAGATAAGATAAACTTTTATTAATCCCGTTAGGGAAATTCAGGTGTCATAGCTGCAGGAAAAAAGAAGTGAATAAAAGGGACAACAGGAATGGGAATCAAACAAAGGCCTACACATAAAACATAAAAAAGATCCGCGTTTTCTCCTCCCAGACCGCCTCTAGTTAGGGGGCTCCTCCTCCCACCGCTCCGCCGGTAGTCCACCAGAAGCTCCCTGGTCTCTCCGAAGCTGAGCCCACAAAACTCTTCACCAGCGTTCTGCACTCCGCCTCGCTGCCAGTGTACCCGATGATGGAGAACGATGGGGTTCCCTGGGTGGCGTCGGTGCTGCTCACCAGCACAGCCAGCCCGCCAGCCCGCAGTCCCAGGCACTTTGGTCAACCGGCAAGGCAGTGTGTGTGTGTGTGCATATGTTTGAGTGTATGTGTGTGTGTGTGTGTGCATATGTTTGAGTGTGTGCGTGTGTGTGTGTGTGTGTGTGTGTGTGTGTGTGTGTGTGTGTGTGTGTGTGTGTGTGTGTGTGCGTGTGCATATGTTTTAGTGTATGTGTGTGTGTGTGTGTGTGTGTGTATGTGCGTGTGTGTGTGTGTGTGTGTGTGTGTGTGTGTGCGTGTGTGTGTGTGTGTGTGTGCGTGTGTGTGTCTGTGTGTGTGTGTGTGTGCGTGTGTGTGTGTGTGTGTGTGTGTGTGTGTGTGTGTGTGTGTGTGTGTGTGTGTGCGTGTGCATATGTTTGAGTGTGCGTGTGTGTGCGTGTGTGTGTGCGTGTGTGTGTGTGTGTGTGTGTGTGTGTGTGTGTGTGTGTGTGTGTGTGTGTGTGTATGCACATCTCTACCTCAGTGAGAATGCTGCTACTGACTGAACACACATCTCTACCTCAGTGGAGAATGCTGCTACTGGCTGAACACACATCTCTACCTCAGTGAGAATGCTGCTACTGAACACACATCTCTACCTCAGTGAGAATGCTGCTACTGAACACACATCTCTACCTCAGTGAGAATGCTGCTACTGACTGAACACACATCTCTACCTCAGTGAGAATGCTGCTACTGACTGAACACACATCTCTACCTCAGTGAGAATGCTGCTACTGACTGAACACACATCTCTACCTCAGTGAGAATGCTGCTACTGACTGAACACACATCTCTACCTCAGTGAGAATGCTGCTACTGATTGCATAGTTTATATCAGTTGACTATAATACTCTCCATTTAATTACTGTTATATGTTCTGACTCATGGTAAGGTTCACTGACCCTACTAGTGGCTATGATGTATTTTTGGAAAATTAATTTACTTCTGTGCGTCTCATCTTAATAAGAGGAGAAGGTGTGTGTGTGTCTTTGCAGGGGCTGAAACCTATGATGGTTATGAAGATTGTCCTGAGGCAAATCTAAAAAGAATAATAATGAAATAAACTTGTGTGTGAGTGTGTGGGGGGGCTCTGTATATGTGAATGATTGTGTGTGTGTGTGTGTGTGTGTGTGTGTGTGTGTGTGTGTGTGTGTGTGTGTGTGTGAGTGTGTGTGTGTGTGT
>NC_137918.1:5152306-5192306 GCF_963457725.1 Sprattus sprattus
GATGCTTATGGGTTGCCTCCTTTTCTACACTGGTCACAGCTACACAGTTCTTGGTTCTGTTGGTGGGTGATACTGTATTAAGGTCTTTTATTATATGGCAACGACAGTACAAGCATTCTGATTGGCTAATGGGTAGTCATGCCAGCCGCATATTGACGTCCTTGCCGGTCTGCGGTCTGATAAGTATTCTTATTGCCCTCCAGTGACGTCATCTTGAAAATGAGCGATACAAAGTACTAAACATTACATCCTTAAAAATTAGCGATATATCAACAGCCGTGAACATGTAATTATAAGTAGTGATAGAATCAGGACTCCTATTATGAAATTATCTGAGAACAGGAAACCAGTTTAATGTCGTGGTACCATGACAGTTGATGACAGTTGAAGAATAAAGACTCAAGAATTTGCGAACATTTTGATATCGGGTAATACTTTATAGGACTTAGTACAGGTCAGTACAATATAATCGCTATCGCTCGGTAGATACGTTACAGCCTCAGTCTGATGTGTCCCTGCATGACCTCACTCTCGGTTAGTAAGTAGTTAATATTATGTAATAATATACTACAATTTACCATATATTTACTAGGTAAATAATTTAGTAATTATGGGACTGTGAAAGGAAAGGTTACGTGTGTGTGTGTGTGTGTGTGTGTGTGTGTGTGTGTGTGTGTGTGTGTGTGCGTGTGTGTGCAGGCCTATATGTGTGTGTATGTGTGTGTGTGTGTGTGTGTGAGCGAGGGGGGGTGGGGGGGTGCATGGTACATCTCTTGTGTGTGTGCTGGTGTAAGAGAGAGAGAGAGAGATGGAGAGAGAGAGAGGCAGCCATTGGTTGAATGGCAGCTGGGAGGGTCAAATCTCTTGCCTCTGAGACACCCAGTGAATTATGGGTTATTGGCTGTCAGCGGGTGGTTTTGGAGCCCTAAGCTGCCATTGAGTGCACATGTGTCTTGGCAGGTACTCTCTCTATGTAGTTTATTGAAGCGCTTGACACGTGTGCAAACACAATTGTCACAGGCACAGTAACATGCTGTCAGTTGCCATGGTTAAGAGCAGGGCGTCTCCGTGGTGATGGGTGATGGGAGATCTTACTGCTGATTTGTCAGAGAGAGAGGCCCTGCCTGTCGGCACAGTAAAGGAACTAGAAGAGACAGTGTGAGTCATTTTTACTCCCTTCTCACAAGCTGCCTGCCACACCGGGCACGTGCACATATACACACACACCTGAACACACACACACACAAATGAACACACCCGAACACACACGCAGGAACACTCATACGTACATTCTCACACACAAACACGTACAAAAGCACAAAAACAATCACTTTATACACTTTATTTTATTCCATACAACAATTCACACTTACATACACACACACACACACACACAGACACACACACACACACACAAACAAACACATACACACACACAGACGTACACGTACACACACACACACACACACACACACAGTCAGTGCACCTCCTTCTGTGCCTGAAGAGCAGTTGCTTACAATCCACTGAACAGGTTTCCGAACTGCCTGATAACTGAACACATAAACCCACATGCACACTCTCTCTATCACACAAACACACACACACACTCAAACCATACACACACAAACACGCATACTTACACACATTCTCTCGCTCTCTCACACACATACACCTATAGATACTGGTACTCACACACACATATCCCTCACACTCACATACATATGCACAAACACTCACACTCACACTTACACACACATGCACACACACACACTCACACACACACTGAGGAGGTTTCCAAACTGTAATTACCGTGCTCTGTCTCAATGTGAGAGGCTACCTCTATCCACTGGCTCAACAGGCTGTAACTGCCACCGGGGAAGCTGGTGAAAGAGAGGGCTTGTTACTGGGAACGGTGGGGATCAATTAAGGGGTGAGGTCACACCCCACCTGACATTCATCACAGGAGGGGTCTGACAGTCCACGTGGGAAAGGTTAAAAGGACAACGCTCCCGACCTGTGCTGTGATATATGGTGGGTGATTTAGAGCGTGGTTTCAGCATGGTTTGGTTTGAACTCATCCTGCTAGAGGGTTTGAACTGCTAGAGTTCAGTATCAATACCTGTTGATCGATACCTATCTCTCTATACCTCACACACACACACACACACACACACACACACACACACACACACACACACACACACACACACACACACACACACACACACACACACACACAACACACACACACACACGGCTGGACACTCGTTGGGAGAGGACAGGATCAAAGGAAGCCCACGTCCTTGAAAAACCCACTGCGATTTTCACCTCTCATCTCACCCTCCTTTTCCTCTCACTTAGTCTTTCTTTTGGTCTTCTCTCTAACTTTCCCTCTCAATTCATTTCTCATTTCTATTTTCAATGAACTAGAATGGCACTCAGTAGAGTGCAAACCTCTGCCAAGGGCAAATGTCGTATCTCACAACGTATGCGAAAGTGAAAGGAAGTTTGTGAGTCAGATCGACTCCAAAATGTAATAGGTTCTTCTTTGTCCCATGCTACCCCTTTCCACCACTGGTCATGAAAATAAGGCTAGTAGTTTTAGAGTAATCCTGCTAACAAACAAACAAACAAACAAACAAACCAATCCATCAACAAACATAACCTCCATGGCGGAGGTAGTTAATGTGCTTGATTGAAATGAGTGTGCAGTGTGCACTATTGCCGTCTACAAAAACATGCATTTCTATCAAAAATAAATAATAACAAAAATAAAAGAAAATTCCACTCTATTTCTCTTTTTCTCTATCAATCTCAGTCATTGATGATAACTACAGCCGCGGAAAAAATTAAGAGACCACTTCAAAATGATCAGTTTCTCTGGTTTTACTATTTATTGGTATGTGTTAAAGTAAAATGTACATTTTAGTTTTATTCTATAACCTACTGGCAACATTCCTACCCAATTTCAAATAAAAATATTGTAATTTAGATCATTTATTTGCAGAAAAATGACAATTGGTCAAAATAGCAAAAAAGATGCAGTGTCTTCAGATCTCGAATAATGCAAAGAAAACAAGCTCATATTCATTTTTAAACTACACAATACTAATGCTTTAACTTAGGAAGAGTTCAGAAATCAATATTTGGTGGAATAACCTTGATTTAAAATCACAACTTTCATGTGTCTTGGCATGCTCTCCACCAGTCTTTCACATTGCCGTTGGGTGACTTTATGCTACTCCTGGCGCAAGAATTCAAGCAGCTCGGCTTCTTTTCATGGCTTGTGACCATCCATCTTCCTCTTGATCACATTTAGAGTTTTTTTTATGGGATTCAGGTCTCGAAATTGGGCTGGCCATGACAGGGTCCTGATCTGGTGATACTCCATCCACACCTTTACTGGCCTGGCTGTGTGGCATGGAGCATTGCCCTGCTGGAAAAAACACTTCTCAGAGTTGGGGAACATTGTCAGAGCAAAAGGAAGCAAGTTTTTCTTCCGGGACAACGTTGTACTTTGCCTGGCTGAGGTTTGTAAAAGACCATAAGGATTGAACCAAAGCGGACTGGAGGGTCTCCTAGTTCGTCTTCTCTGATGAGTCCAATTTTCAGCTTTGCCCAACACATGATCGTCTGATGGTTAGACGGAGACCTGGAGAGGCCTACAAGCCACAGAGTCTTGCACCTACTGTGAAATTGGACTCATCAGAGAAGACGAACTAGTAGACCCTCCAGTCGGCTTTGGTTCAATCCTTATGGTCTTTTACAAACCTCCGCCAAGCAAAGTACAACGTTGTCCCGGAAGAAAAACTTGCTTCCTTTTGCTCTGACAATGTTCCCCAACTCTGAGAAGTGTTTTTTCCAGCAGGGCAATGCTCCATGCCACACAGCCAGGCCAGTAAAGGTGTGGATGGAGTATCACCAGATCGGGACCCTGTCATGGCCAGCCCAATTTCGAGACCTGAATCCCATAAAAAAAACTCTGAAATGTGATCAAGAGGAAGATGGATGGTCACAAGCCATGAAAAGAAGCCGAGCTGCTTGAATTCTTGCGCCAGGAGCAGCATAAAGTCACCCAACGGCAATGTGAAAGACTGGTGGAGAGCATGCCAAGACACATGAAAGTTGTGATTTTAAATCAAGGCTATTCCACCAAATATTGATTTCTGAACTCTTCCTAAGTTAAAGCATTAGTATTGTGTAGTTTAAAAATGAATATGAGCTTGTTTTCTTTGCATTATTCGAGATCTGAAGACACTGCATCTTTTTTGCTATTTTGACCAATTGTCATTTTTCTGCAAATAAATGATCTAAATGACAATATTTTTATTTGAAATTTGGTAGGAATGTTGCCAGTAGGTTATAGAATAAAACTAAAATGTACATTTTACTTTAACACATACCAATAAATAGTAAAACCAGAGAAACTGATAATTTTGAAGTGGTCTCTTAATTTTTTCCGCGGCTGTATATCTCTCACCCACACCCCATTTTACTTGAAATAGAGCCAAGTAGTGCAAATTAAATATAGCCAAATAGTGGCAAGTAATTACTCTGGTATGATAGTGTGATGTAGGCTGATTGGACTTCATGGGTTTGTGATTGTTTTCAAGGATCTCTTTCTCTCTCTCTCTCTCTCTCTCTCTCTCTCTCTCTCTCTATCTCTCTATCTCTCTATATCTCTTTCTTCATCTCCCTCATGTTCTCTTTGCATAATATAAAAGCCCTGCAGGATATGACACTAACAGCCCCCCTCCGACCCAACCTTTAATTCTCACCATGAGTCAGTAAACCCCCCCTGACTGAGGGAAACACACGATGGGTCATCACTAAGGTAAACACACAGTGGGTTATGACTGAGGGAAACACACGGTGTATTCTGAGGACAGAGTAAGGCACGAGTCACTCAATGAGACCTTATTAAAGAGTGATATGTTATTTACTTTCCCTCCTTAAGCTGTGATTGCAGTGCCATTACGGGCCTCGGTAGGTTATTATGCCTTTCATTAAATCCCTTGCATTTTGGTTGGCTGGCAGGTTTGTCAGATGTAATAACCTCTAGAATGGGATTCAGGCAGCAATGCTTTACTGGCCCTCTGAATGCATAGTGTGCGTGCAGATCTCTGTGTGTGTATGTTTGTGTGTGTGTGTGTGTGTGTGTAAATGTGTATATTTGTGTGTGTATGTGTGTGTGTGTGTGTGTGTGTGTAAATGCGTATATTTGTGTGTGTAGGTGTAGATCTGTGTGTGTGTATGTGTATAGCTGTGTGCGTGTGTTTGTGTGAGTGTGTCTGTGTCTCTCCCTGTTGTAATTTTCTAGTTAAGGGTTATAAATGATCCTATTTTGTATTTGATGCATATTCCTTCTGCACGAGGTAGACGAGGTAATAGGCCAGGACGTCAGTCATTCTGTGTTTAGGCAAACAGGTTTCTGATAATCAGTTTCTGTTAGATTTCCTTACATAGTCGTGGCTGCAATGGCTGGCTTTTGCAGGGATGAAAAAACGATTTAATAGTGTGTGTGTGTGTGACAGAGAGAGAGAGAGAGAGAGAGAGAGAGAGAGAGAGAGAGAGAGAACAAAAAAAATAAAGTCTTCTATGCCTATGCCTGTGTCTTGTGTGTGTGTGTGTGTGTGTGTGTGTGTGTGTGTGTGTGTGTGTGTGTGTGCACCCACAACCCAGGATATTACATTATGCCAATACACATTAATGTCAATTAGACCTCAAAGTCAGCTTGTATTACAGCTGATGCCAGTTGTAAATAACCTTTATAAACGTTAATGTATGCTAAAATATGCTTATTATTAACATTATTATTATTATTACTTTTATTAATATCATTATTAATGTCAGGTGTCATGGTTTCATGTAGCAGTACTATCACTTCTCTAAAGGATAGCACTACTATCTCCTTCTCTAAAGCTACTGAGTGTAGACTGCTGTTATGTGTGACTGAAATGCTCAGCTGCTCAATGCTGAAGGCCATATTTAGTGGTCTAGCCAGTTGGTTGCCTGGATCATTATTAAATTATTAGATACTTTATTATAGCCCTTGGTCATTGTAAGATAAGTTTTACGAATGTATTGGAGATCTACACAATCTTTTAAATTACCATGTATATGTGAAGCCAACGATGAGACTGAGGACTGTGAATTGTTACCTCGGAGTAAGAGTAAACAATGCCATTGTTCCTTCGTCATTCTTCATGGAAACAAAAAGGGCAAGTCTGAATGATGATTGACAGGTGAGACACATATACACAGACACACTTTCTATTTCTCTCCCTGTCGCTGTCTCACACACACTTGACCACACAATGACCACACACAAACACACACACACACACACATATATATATTTATATATATACACACACATACATTATTTCTTTCTGTCTATTCTCTATCCTCCCTACGACAATTTTGCACTGCCTCTGCCTCTCTCTCTCCAACCTTTTCTATCTATCCCTCTCTCTTTCTCTCTATCCTTGGTCTTCATAAAAGTGGATCATTTTCCACTAAGCCAACTGTGACCAGGAATGCTATTAGAGGCAACCAGCAGAGTGGCTTCATGACCCAGCCCGAGAAGCACGGGAGAAATGTGTGTTTTATTAACACACATTCATGACCTTTCCAGGAGGAATTCATCAGAAAACCACTGATGGCATGTGTGTGTGAGTAGGTTTGTGTGTGTGTGTGTGTGTGGGTGTGTGTGTGTGTGTCCGTGTTCTACTAGCATGTGTGTAACTGCAAGTGTGCCTGGTCTGTGTGTGTGTGTGTGTGTGTGTGTGAGTTCATCTTAAAGCGAAAAAAAAGTGCATTAGTGCCGGTGCTCATTTAGTGTGTGTGTGTGTTGACATATGCAGTGCAGAATTTGTGTTGGAGTAGGTCAGTCAACCAACCAGGGAGGTGTGATGTTATGTCCAATCCCCTGCAGGTCTTTGTGATCTAAACAAGCCCAATCCCTCCTCTGTGACAGCAATGCCCC
The DNA here is from genome assembly GCF_963457725.1 of Sprattus sprattus. Lineage (NCBI taxonomy): Eukaryota > Metazoa > Chordata > Actinopteri > Clupeiformes > Clupeidae > Sprattus > Sprattus sprattus. The sequence continues at coordinate 5,159,295 of NC_137918.1, forward strand.
AGATAGTGCAGAACCAGTACCTCACCATAGAAACACTCCTGGGCCAGAACCCGTCCAGAACCAGCGGCTACTTCATAGGACATTAACACAGTGTGGGTATAGTCGTTTGTTAACACAATGTGTATATAGTCCTTTATTTACACAATGTGGGTACAGTCATTTGTTTACACAGTGTGAGTATAGTAATTTATTTACACAGTGTGAGTATAGTCATTTATTAACACAGTGTGAGTAAAGTAATTTATTTACACAATGTGGAGAAAGTCGTTTATTTACACAATGTGGAGATAGTTGTTTATTTACACAATGTGGAGATAGTTGTTTATTTACACAATGTGGAGATAGTCATTATTTACACAGTGTGGGTATAATCATTATTTACAAAATGTAGAGATAGTCGTTTATTTACACAATCTGTGTCATGTTTTGTGTTCCATAACAGGCCCTTAGTTAACTTTAGTATTTAGATAATGTGTTGTTTTTTGTAATTTTGTAATTTTTGTCAGTCTTAGTAAAATAAACAAATGTGTGTTGTAATGTATAATACTGGATATGCACGATACTGCCAGAGGTGTTTGTACTGGAGATGGGATTGTAAGGGGATGTCAAAGTCTGGAGAAACACATCTTTTCCTCCATCAATCAACCAACCAATCAATCAACCAACCAATCAATCAATAAATCAATCAATCAATCAATCAATCAATCAATGACTCAAACAATCTGATGGTTGCAAAAACTGCACCACAAACATATTACCACCAAAGTTTAGTCACCACCAAATATAGATATGTTTATGTATTAAGTTACCACCAAATACATATGTGTTTATGTATTTTTGTGCAGGGCTTTCCTACAGGGCTCTTATATTGTAGGTGGCACTGCGGCCTCTAGACCTAGGCTAATTGCACTGGTGTTGGTCACTTCATAAAGGAACAGTCTGAGTGACATTAGGGGATATCACTGATACTTTATCAATTAATTAAGACTTCAGCTAGCATGTCCCTTCAGTGGGCCCTTAACACACATGTTTGAATTGCATTTTTCATTGAAGTTGTACTAAGGTGTTGGCCATCTGAAGAAAATCAATGACGGAACTATATTGTGTAATTTCCTGTGACTTTCTTTGTGAAGGAATCTTTCTTCTACTCCTCCCACCCTCATCTGGCTTTGCTTTGAGGACAAAGAGGCTCCACGAACAAAGGATGGCAAACGAAGTCTGGTGTGTGACCGTGTGACCAGCAAACTCAAACGCTACCTCCAAACCACATCTGCCGGCTGCCCTCAAGAACACACACGCACATGCACACGCAGACAACACAAAATCCCCAATCTTCAAAAACCACACCACCTCTGGTCCTTCTATGCCTTTGAGAATCAGACTGAGAGGGCTTTATTTACTTATTCTACCATGAACATAACAAAAAGCAACGCAAAGCTATACACTTTTCGAGCTATGTTTTTTCCTGCCTTTCCTGTATGTGCTCTCTATTAATGCAGTTATACACTTCAGGCAGAGCAAACCGAAGCGTTTCTAGTGTAAACACTATTTTCACAAATTCTGCCCTTGATTTACTTTGAAGTCAGTAGTAGGCTTATTTCTAACATTGTTAGACAAATAACGTTACAAAATTACAATATTTAAGAGTCAAATTTTGGGTGGAAACTACTGAAATAGCATAAGTCTTTCCTTGACAATGTAATATAAAGTAACATATTATGTTATGTTATAGTATTCTACATTTTACTTACATTCACAAGGTTAATACCGAAGTTGAAGTTCCACATTTTCCTATAGGCCAAAGTAAATGAGGTTTAGGGGTTTACTGCATAATTTTTCAAATCTGAAATTTGCACAACTGGAGACGCGCAAAAAATGACTTATGCACACGAAAGGGAGATTACGGTCCTTAGCTCTTCATGGAAATTGTACTTTTGATTTGTGACCCTTGATCTGATGGCTTTAGTAAAAAGACAAGTTGTGCCAGACAGGCGGATGGACTCTACAGTATAGTGTAGCGGGGGTCACAGATTACTCTATTTTGCTGTCAGCACAAGCGTCCATCTTATCTTCGGTCAGTCCACAAAGTGCCCGAGCGTGTGCTTCAGCTTCAGCTGGTGATATCCAGGAAATGACCCCAAGTATCCAGGCTGGGTCCTGCTAGTTCTGCCAAACTGACACTGGCAGAAAGAGAAGATGAACATGAAAATATATATTTTCAGTATAAATGATTTCACAAAAGTATTTATTTCTGCCTTTGTTTAATCTTACGGGTAAAAAGAGAAAATACAGGGAGGGATATGAGAATAAATCAGCCTACTTCACATTAAGTGTCTGTCAGCTTCAATTAGTAAGTGTCCACAGCATGAACTTAAGCAGTACTGGACCATACACTGAACTGAACCTGAAGCTGTGGAATGGCAAGGGAAGAGGCTCCTGTGTGGTGATTTGGCAATCATGCTGTGCCTCCAATTAACATTCCTGGCAGGGCAAAGTCACTGAGCTGTTTGGTTTTGTTGTGAGGTCTGTGTAATTAACAAAGTGGCGATAGCGGTCCTGTCAGTGCACACAATCACACACACACAAACACACACACACACACACACACACACACACACACACACACACACACACAGACAAACACACACACAAACACACACACACACACACACACACACTTATAAGTCTATTGTTTAGACTGACTGCATAACCCACAGTTTGCCCCTGTCCCTCTACTCATGGATAGCAAGCATGAGAGTGTCTGGAAAGATTCCTCTATTGTCAGTCATGAGGGTGATTTCGGCTCGGACAACAGCGGCGGCTGACGTTTAGCTAGGGTTTTGAACTTAAACCCACAGCAGAGTCAGGACATAGCGCTTGCCTAAAGCACCAATTAATTACCCGCGGCTTACCTACCCCCACATAAATACATAAAAAGGCATTCATTATGCTAGATAAGAGCATGAAGGCTTTGCCAGTGTATTGTTTCTCTTTGACAGTCTAGCCGGAGGCTCACACGTGGGAGGTCATTAGACCTTAGCTGATGTAATGTGCCATGATAGAGGCCCTCATCATGTGCTGTAAAGAAAACTAAAATCTTAAAATTGTAAAACTTTCATGTTACACGGGTCTTGTGGCTTTGTAGCGCTTTTGTTAATTACAATGTAATAAACTGATAATTGACATGCAATAGCATAAAATAATAATAATAATAATAATAATACATTTTATTTGTATTGCACTTTACATCATACAGATCTCAAAGTGCTACAAAATAGGGTTATTGCAACACCTTGTTGCCCAACCAGAATGAACTAATCACCTGGTAAATGACTGTTTTTCAAAGACTATGAAAAAAGTTAAAGGACCCATCGTATGCCCATTTTACCACAAGTTGAAATGGTTCCTTGGGGTCTTTATGAAATGCCAGTAAAATATTTTGGTCAAAATACCACAAGAATAATTTAATACAGCACCCTTTTCACCCTGTCAAATACAGCTCCCTACAGATTGACCTGTATTGAGTGCCTGTTCCTTTAAATGCTAATGAGCCAGCTCCCCCCTCCCCCCTCTCCCCTTCACGCCTCCCCCTCCTCCAACAGATTCGCTCGCTTAGCCCTCCTTAGCCTTAGCCTGCACAGCCAACTACAATATGGCTACTGCAGAAGATAGAATCGTACAACCGTATCTGTTTGAGCCAGAGTCAGACCCAGAAGCAGAACAAGAGGCTCCCGAACATATTCAAGAAGTTAGGTCTCAACAAAACGTTTCTGAATGGTGAGTAAACTTTGTAAACCTCCTTTTTTTGTTTGTTAATGGGCCACAGTCTCGTTCGCGGTGTTGGTAGCATAATGGTGCAAGTGAATCTAGTTACGTGAACCATGTGTGAATGTAGGAGTATGTAGCAAATACAGTGTGTTTATAAGTACCTGTTTGTAAGTGTTTATGTAAATGCAAGTAACGAGAACGCCATAAAGATATCATTTCTACATGAATACGTTCTGTTGTAAACATTCACTCAACTTACCTCAGTACTCCGGAGTTGCATATAGTAGATGTATAATGGGCCCACCCACGTACTCGCAGGTTAGATAAAAGTACAGGCTCTCTCTAATGTTTTACCTGCATTTATTAGCGTTTAAATCGTTGTATTTGATGACTTATGTCTGTAATATGAACACAACGTTCAAATAAAGTTTACCTGCAAGGTTGTCACTTGATAATACTCTTTGTTTATACAGGTGTACTTGTGGCAAGTGTGCTAAAATGCCTACAGAGCCTGGAAATGTATGCTGCAGGGAGATACCACAGGTAGAAGTATTTGTGAATTACATTGACATTGTAAATATGCGGTCATCATCTGTTTTTTATTCCACGTCACTTACTCTCAATATTCAAGGTTACAAGAAGAATACTTCAGCTCGAGAACCCGACAGCATCCATGGTTGACCATCCAGGCCTTGAACCTGTGTGTTTGAATGTCTATTCTTTGCAGAATGCATAACATATATAGGGTAGATTATGGGCCTTTACGTGAAAGAGGAATAGAGCAGTAAGTTTTTTTTTTTTTGTATGCATGAGTTATCAGTCATTTCTGCAATACAAATATGACCAAGGATAAAAATACAATAAATTACCCTTCCCTCTGTATTACTTTGCTAACTGCTCATCTTACATGTATCAATTTTTGACATGTGATTTATCAAACACTGAAGGCACACAAAACTGTGTATACACACTTTTATTGTCAGAAAGATTGCTAGAATGACTGCCATAGCGCTTTTTAAACATAGTTATTAAATGTAATGGCTGGTACATAGGTAATAAATACAAGGTATATTATAAATACAAAGGTATATTAAAAACATTGATTACAAAATTACACTTTGTGCTATCAATTGCCATACTGTTAAAAAAGGAACACTTTATATGTGTGTAACCTTTTATTCTCTAAACACAGTGTAACATTTGTTCAGACGTTACAGGTATTTGGCGTACAGAAGTTTTGTTAGCTGGTGTTGGGGCTATCTGGGCCGAAGAATCAGAGTGGTCCTGCCCTCTTGCGTTGTGCTCCAGATACGCAGAGTGTTCCCTGATGCACAGGGAAGGTATACGGGGTTCAGACCTGCCCTCGATTGAACCTGGACACATAGCGGTCTATAACTGCCTGCTTGTCAGGTTTCTCAAACTGGGCAGAGAGAAACGCAGGTATTGGGATCTTCAGCAGCTCATTCACATATGGGGCCGGGTTCTGAAAAACCTTGTCAAAGATGAGGTCCAAGAGGTTATCCACGTACCCTATAATGCAAAAAAACAATCCAAAACTTTTACATTGTTGCACATTTTAGTATATTATTTTATAATTATTTGGTAATTATATTCTATTTATAATAAAGACTATTTAAAAAGACAATGTTATGTTATTTATGTTTCACATACTGTTTGTACATTGTTTGATTTGTGGAATTTGAAATAAAGCCTGTGCCAGTCACAGAAGGTTGGATCTGCTTTCACAGGCTTTGCATGCACTCGCCCTTCTTATATTTTGGGAAGTTCACTTTAAATAGCGGCTCACCAGCTGAACTTGTTGCTTGGGGACGCCCAGCATTTTAATTGAAATGCAGGGCTGCCAGGTAGAGAGCATGTGTGTATGGGTGTATAATAGTTAGTATAATACATAATAGGTATACATTTTTTTGAAAAAAATATCGTACTGTTACCTGCATAACATTCCAAGAAAAGGGAAGACTACGTTTTTGGGCGCAAAACGCAGAATGAGTCTGTGGAAAGCCTCCAACGACGGGGTCTGGTAGTGAAGGCTCAGCTTCCCCACATCTTTCAGGACCCTCCTGTTAGTCAATGCCTTCTCTAACTTGAAGGCTGGTGTCTCTTAAAAAAAAAAAAAAAACACTATAGCTTCAAAGTGATAATGGCATTGGTTATTTGGTTTGTTTATACATGTATAGATAAACACAAGCCTTACATTTACAATGCAAATTGGGTGAACATACCTGCTTTCAACCATTTGCTTTTGTCCCTTGAAATGCGTGTCTGATGCAAACACTGGGTAGAGGGTCATCATGGGAGTGGATGTCTTGGAGATGGTTCAGGATGGAGGTCCACTTTGCCTCTCTCTGGCCCTGAGTAGAGGTGCTTGCCTAAACAATAAGAGAGCAGCAATGTTATGCATGTTTTGGTAAATGCAGGTGAGTCTCTTAGCTGCTAATCACGTCGTTCATGAACAATTAAGTGCCCATTTAACATGTATGACCCCATCATTGTTGTGTCGAAGGTGTCACCAGCAGGACTAATTGCCTTCGTATTTGCAGGTGACTAACCTCCCTCCGCCCCAACACAAAGCATTTTCACAAGGGAATGTTATGGATGAGAAAACTATTTCTCGTAAAGACACTATATACTTTGACACAAATTCCCCTTCATAGACATCCAAACGAACCATCTACTGTTAACCAAGATTAAGAAGGCTAGCCTAACTGTTCACACAAAAATTCGTTGGCCACTTTAGCAATTGATGTGTCAGCTGGCTCCTACACACTACAAGATGCTAATGTCGCTAACTTGTACAAAGCCCCTCAGGTTTCTTTAGTGTCAACACCTCGAAGTCCTAACAATCTACTTCACAGAAATCATCTTATTGTTTGCTGTAGGCAAATTCAAACTAAATGCTGTACAAAGCATACAGTATGACTAGCCTAAGGCATCACATTCTAGCGAACTACTAACTGCATACGCCAACAGTCGAGTTTGTAGCTAAAAGTAACACGTTAGCATGCTAATATCCTCTCGCACGCACCACTCATAGAGGCAAAAGTTCTTGTTGGCTCAAGTCTTTCACTGCCGTTTTAAGTATGGTCAGCCATTCTAAATAGGTTGTACACATACGTGAAATACATACTTTTACGAAAAGCCTCCACACATTGCCCACATTTCTAGCGAACTAATGCTAACGTCTCCCCAACTACATTCCTTTCGTTGCCAACCACCCACACTAAATGGTCAATGCACATACAAGAATTATTTTTAAAAATACTTACATTCCCCTCGTCTGAAATGCGACGGATAGATGGTACTGAACCCGCTTGCAAGGTCAGTCTTGTTGCGAGTCCAGCGTTATATTGGCCCAGGTTGGTAAAACAGTCCAATTCAAAATGGTTTGCGCACACAAACAACAGTTTCCCAACTCTTTCCGGGACATTGCCTTCAAAAATTAAATTAATCCATTTCGCTCTTGTGTCTTCTGAGGCTGGAACGTGATGTATAGATTTGTGCGGATCTGTGCAGCCGACCACAGCACATCTTGAGAACTTTGCTCCAGAACTTTTCGCCATGCTGCTAGCTAGCTATTCAAAGTATACCCAAGCTTTGCAGGAACGGTATGATTTACTCTGGCAAATGATTTATATCTAACGAATGGGGGGGGGGGGGTGGGGGGGGTGGTGGCTGGGGTGTGAGGTTGGGGGGGGGGGCAAGGCCATGTAGGGATTCTAGGGAACCTCCCATTGTCTTGTGACGGGAGAGTTCACAGGAATCTCATTCGCAGTCACTCAAGCATGACGTTTCTGACGTACAAGAACCATAACAAATCGCGGGGGTTGTTTTTTTCCGCAGTTTTTGGGTTGCTAAACATGCCAGATACCCAAATTAACTAGTAGAAGCCCTAAAAAAAGTGGAATTTTCATAATATGGCCCCTTTAATTAAATTACCCTTTACACAGTGTACAAGGGATCCCGTTAATAACACACAGAATCAAATGAGTGATGTCGGCACATTAGATTAGCATCCTGCATGTTGTTGTATATCAATATAATATAATAATAATGAGGAATAAAGTATGTGTGATTGGCATTCAATCTGTTTGTGAAAGAGCTTGTCTGCATGTACAGCATTAAAGTAAAATCATGGCGAAAGTGTGTATTGTTTTCAACTGCACACACACACACACACACACACCGAACACAGACACACACACACACACACCCACACACAATCATGCACCAGACACACACACACGCACACACAGACACGCACACACACACACACACATGCACACACACACGTACACACACACACAAACACCTATATCCAAAGAAACAAAGGGAAAACTCTTATTTGCTGTCATCTAATCTTGTATCTCGTCAGGAAACAAACAAACTCATCATCTGCTGACTGGTGTGCGACCCTCTTCACCCTTGCTTTCTGTCAAACACCTTCGTCTTTGTTCACAATTCCAAAAATGGCTGGATGAATTCAGCCACAGGAGCACATCAAGCCTTTTGTCACTTTTGCCCTCTGCTAACAATACACTCATACTTGTTTCCCATACTTGATGAGGATGTGTTGACTCATGGGTCAATACCCCACTATCAGCCCTAAAGTCTCTGGCACACTTCCTGACAGGGGTGCTTGTGGCATTTAGCAACGTAATTGCAAGAGTCTGGTGTACACTCTGCTCGTGATGTACGCCCATTGTGTTCCAATTCTCACCCTGTAATCAATCCATATAATTACTCTGTCTTCGGCTCACACTAAGCCTTAATCAAGCTGTGCAGCGTCCTGGATCTTGCCATACTAGGAAATAGTGTGTGTGTGTGTGTGTGTGTGTGTGTGTGTCAGTGTGTGTGTGTGTGTGATGGGTGGGTACATTTAACCCTCTGAAGTCTGAAGCATAGTTGCCGAAGCTGAGAGAAAAATGTGACCATGAGTTTGGTCTGGAGTCTCAAATCCAGTCCTCGCAGTATCACGCTAATGCGGTAATAGCATCGCCATAACCTTAAAGGCTTTTCTTTCCGATTAATAACTGTTTGAAAAGTACCTGAATAAAGTGAAATGGTCTGGTATGTACAACTCAGTCACAACACCAGTAGGGCAGTTTGAACACCCACCCCAAACACCCAAACACACACACACACACACACACACACACACACACACACACACACACACATTCAGACACACTCACGCCCGTTCATTAGTTGTTTTATTTACATGCTAAATACAATGTCACTACCTAAGACTTTGAAGGAGAACTGTAGGAGTTTTAAAATCAAATTTTCCATGTTTTCTGGGTCCAATTCTTTTTTAACTAGGGCAAAATGGTCAACATTGATCCAGTATTGCATTCGGCAAGCGTGTGTCTGTGTGTATATGTGCCAGTGTGTGTGGATGCGTATGTGTGTGTATGCATGCCACTGTGTGTGTGTGTCTGTGTGTGTGTGTTTGTATGTGTATCCTGTGGCACATGGGTGTGCATGTGGTTTGCAACAAAAATGTGTGTTTTAGTGTTTACTGTGTACCTGTGTGTTTGGTGCATCTGTATGTGTGCCAGTGAGTGTGTGTGTGTGTGTGTGTGTGTGTGTGTGTGTGTGTGTGTGTGTGTGTGTGTTGTATGTGTGTGCTTCTCTGTGGTTGTGTGTGTGTGTGTGTGTGTTCATGTTCATGTGCATGAGTGTTCTGTGTGTGTTTTTAGAACAGGACAGGATATTTCATTTTGCTGACTCAGTTTAGGAAGTGATATAAATCTCCAGCTAAAAAAGGAACCAGAGCTAAATATGAACCCTGAACGAGGGAGAGGGTAGAGAAAGATAGAAAGATGGATGGGGAGAGAAAGTAAATAATGGAGAGATAGAGAGACAGATGGAGAGAGAGAGTGAACGATAAAGAAGGTAGAGGGTTTGATGGACAAAGGGAGAAAGGGAGTAAAGTGAGAAATAAAACAAGAGTTGGAAACAAGGCTGAGAAAACAGAGTGAGAGAGGGGGAGAGAGAGGGAGCGGGGAGGTAGAGACATGAGGGGGGAGAGAGAGAGAGAGCGCTAGACTGTGTTCATGCTTATCATCAGTGTTGGTAATGCCCTACCACCCCTCCCCTCCCTACTCCTATCTCTCTCCGTCGTCATGCCTCTCTTTTCTTTCCCTCCCTCTGTCTTCCTCTCTATCCCCTCTCTCCCGCCCTACCTTTCCATCACTATCTCCATCCCTCTCTCACCCTCCATCTTGCTTCCTTTCCCTCCCTCCCTCTCTCCCATTCCCACTCTATCTCCATCCCTCTATCCCTCTCTCACCCTCCAGCTTGCTTCCTCTCCTTTCCTCCCTCTCTTCATTTCCCTCTCTATACCTCTCTCACCCTCCATCTTGCTTCCTTTCCCTCCCTCCCTCCCTCCCTCTCTCCCTTTCCATCTCTATCTCCATCCCTCCATCCCCCCTCACCCTCCATCTTGCTTCCTTTCCCTCCTTCCCTCTCTCCCATTCCCACTCTATCTCCATCCCTCTATCCCTCTCTCACCCTCCAGCTTGCTTCCTCTCCTTTCCTCCCTCTCTTCATTTCCCTCTCCATACCTCTCTCACCCTCCATCTTGCTCCCTCTCCCTCCCTTCCTCTCTCCATTTCCTTCTCCATTCCTCTGTCTCCCTCTATCTCTCCATCCCTCTCTTACCCTCCATCTCTCCCTCTCTCTCCTGTGGTGTTTAACTGCAGCTGTAGCTGTCCTCCCCTGTGGCTTCTGGCTGGACGTAGCTGCAGGCGGTGGCGCTCTTGTTATTCCAAAGTCGTGATGTTTTGAGAGCTCTCCTCGCCTGCAGCCCTCTCAGGCTGTGGACGCTGTCCTGGGGGCTAATGGTGGGGTTGTCATCAGAGTCCGCTAGACGGCTGTGGACGTTGTCCTCGGGGCTAATGGAGGCTTTTTGTCCTGAGAGTCCACTAGATGGATGCCGGCCCAGAAACAAGGATGGCCCAGTTCAGGGTCCGATTTGCTCAGGACTTGGTAACCTTTTTTCTCTCGGCCTCTCTCTTTTACTAAATTAGCCTTCATATTGGGCCACTTTGAAGTGAAATGTATTAGCATAAAAAGAAGGACGACTGAAAGAGATTCATGCTCACATGAAAAAAGGGGTTTTCTTTGCCTGAGTTCCCATTAGGTTGTCTGTGATTACTCAAAGGGATTTCAGCATTATGCGCACTGAGTTTCACATTAGACGGGGGTCCAATACTGTACACATGCCCACTGGATACACTTAAATATTGTATGCAGGGATACATATTTCACTTAAAGATTCCATAATTGCACTGCATTTCTATACTGTTAACGATATCTATTTCGACATTTTGTCAAGGACATGTAGTATTTAAAAAAAAAAACATAATAGTATAATAAGAGCATGGTGAAAAAGTAAACCAAGAGGGACCGAAGCTGATGTATTTTCACACAAATATCCACATTTCTGCCTTGCCCAGTGCGAGTATTTTTGTATCCTGAGGACATGGCCTTGTCATCGGAGTTATGTTTCTTTTTTTTCAGAAACAGAAAACTTAGTACTGCAGTTATTATTTTTGGCCTTGAGTTCCAGGAGGCAAGTGTTTAAATCATTACTCAGAGTCTGAGAGCATCAGTCTGCTTCCCCCATCGTCCGCCACCCACGCACACCTGACAAGGGTAGGGGAGAGGCTACACTAGTGGTTGGTTTACAGTTGAAAAAAAAGAGATGACCTTACCTGAATCTGGCCACACCTGGCAGCGATCTGGCCTGCGAGTAGCTCTTCTCACCAGGCTATTTACAAGCTAAGTAGAGTAACACAGGCATTGCCATTTCTACATTCATGTGCCTGTGTCTTCTACAGTGTGACGAGTCCCGCCGAAGCTCAGCAAGCTAGCACAGCTAAACGTATTAGTGTCTTAGACCTGTTTCTGTGTTTCCTGCACCAAGGCTCGATGGGTTTCATATTCTTTCAGACGGATAATGGATCTGACCCAGAGGTCACAGGCTGTCGGAGCCCATACACACACACACACACTCAGACGCACACACACACACACACACACACACACACACACACACACTCAGACACACACACACACACACTTCATCCTGCGAGTGATAAGACACCTCATTAGGAGAGGCAGAGATTGGAGCGGCCGCAACTGTGTTGCAAACGCACTTAGCACGTGTAGCTATAGGAACGACAGCAATCGCAGCAGGAACCTTAGTTAGTCGCAGGGAGAATAGTGTGAAGAGCCCAACCACACACAGGGAGACCCACACACACGCAGGTACAAACTCTTACTCACATACTCACAAAGACATTTGTGTTCACATGCATGTACACACACACACACACACACAGACACACATACACACACACACACACACACACACACACACACACACACACATACACACACACACACACACACACACACACACACACACACACACACACACCCACACACACACCATGACTCCTGGCTCAAAGAGAAGCAGTGGGCAGTGGGCAGTAGAAAGCGTGCTGTTTACAACATGACAGATGACTCTGCCTCACCTCCAGGTGCTTAAGCTTTCCATCCCTGCATATTATACTCTCCCTCCCTCCCTTCCTCCCTCTTTCTTTTTATCCTGCTTTCTCCCTTCCAATTTTGCTCTGTCTCCATTCTTTCCTTCTTTCTATCTTTTTTTCTTACTTTTGTATTTCCTCCTCTTTTGCTGATGCTGTTTCCTACCTTCCTCTCCCTCCCTCCCTCTTTTGTTCTCTTTCTTAGTCTATGAATATCCCTTGTTCTTCCTCTCTCTCCCTCCCACCTGCTTTGCTCTATCTCTCTCTGTCCCCTCGTCTTTATATCATCCCATTCTTACTCATTATCCCTCGCTCGCCTCCCTCCCTCTCAAGGGACTCAGTGTGTCTGGAGAGGGGAGGGGAGGGGAGGGGAAGGGGGTGGTTGACTGGATACTGGGCTGGGTGCTGAGATCCCCCGTGGTTAGGGCTGGTTGTGTGTGTGTGTGTGTGTGTGTGTTTGTGTGTGTGTGTGTGTGTGTGTGTGTGTGTATGTGTGTGTGTGTGTGTGTGTGTGTAGGGATAGGTGCTGAGATCCCCCGTGGTTAGGGCAGGTTGTTCTGCAGTGCTAGCCAGGGAGGTCAGCCTGGGTGTCTGGTCTGTGTCCGCTGCCCCCCCCCCCCACCCCCATGTCTCCCTGTACTCCCCATGATGCATTATTCATGGCCAACTGTTAATTGGAAACACCTCCTGCTGTTCGGTCTGTAGAGACTAGGCAAGGGAATCTTGGCAACAGCAGTGCCCACACACATTTCTGTTGTTGTTGTTTTCGAGTTTTTTTTTTTTCTAACAAAGCAAAAAGGATTTTCAGAGCGGAAAAATCAGCCTATGCATACAAGAGCATGCCACACACACACACACACACACACATACACAGAGAGAGAAGGAGAGAGAGAGAGAGAGAGAGAGAGAGAGAGAGAGAGAGAGAGAGACCTGCTACCATCAAAACTTTAAATCACATCAACATAATTATGTTCCCTTCTGCACATACACACACACACACACACACACACACAAACATATTGCTTCAGACATGGCAACAACATAACCAAAGAAAATGTGATTGAACACTTACACACTTACATACGCAAACTTACAGACACACACACACACACACACACACAAATATACACACACACACACACACACACTCAAACATTTCAATAAATACGCACTCCTCGTCCCTCTCTCCCGTGGTGGACCCATCCTAGCTGTCAGTGTCGGTGAGAGTTTTTGAGGAAGCGTAATTGAATCCCATCCCTGTTGCATCCTCTCTAATCTAATCTGGAGCGGATCGCCACCGGCCTTCTGTGGAGCATATGCCCGCTCAGCCCTCTCCGCTCGTGTAAACAGCCTTTTAAACCCTCCTTAACCGCGCCGACGTCCTTTATTAGGAACGACCGGCAGCCCTGGCGGTGTGTGTTTGGACAGCCGTGCCCCAACCACTTCATCAACGTACACCTGTAGTGCGACGGCTCCGCCATTTTCTGGCTCGATTCAGCTCTCACTGGTGCTGTAGATCACGCATATGATTAGATGGTTATATTACCTGGAACGACATTTCATGTAAACTTATTGTTAACTTCGGAGGACCATGCAGGTGTCATGTTGGACGGCTGTAGCGTTCGGGCTCCTCGCACGTCTGACCCCCTGGGACCCCCTGGGACCCTACTTGTGCTGTAGGTCTCTCTGTTTATTTCAATGTCTCTCTTGTCCTTCGTGTCCTTGACCACACATGTTACATGTACAGTATTACAACACACATCAGGAACAACTTGGTGTCATTAGGTGTTAATGTGATTGTAGCATTACGCTACATGTACAGTATTACAACACACATCAGGAACAACGTGGGGTCATTAGTTGTTAATGTGAGTGTAGCATGACGGGTTAAATCTGACGTAACCTTACCATCTGTTTACTTCTCCCCGTCCCTCTCAATTTACCTGTAATTAGGTGTCACTTTGAGAGTCTGCCCAGCCCCTATTAATCATCCACAAGATGCCCTCTGGGCATGCGTCGTATGTCCTGGTACCTGTTGAGTTAAGCTCAAGCCCATCAGTTCGTCGTGTGGTTTAAGCCTGTTTTGCGTAAATCGTGGTTTCCAGCCAGTAGTCCGTTTCCTGTTCACTCAAACGGATTACACGTCCGTGGTGTGCTACAAACAGCTAGTGGACACATAGTAGCTGCTGCCTGTGTCATTTTGCATCTCAGCCCCTTGAATGCCTGGAATTGGTGTGGGTGGGTTGATGCCGCTGCTGTTTTCCACATTAAATGATCCCACTTTTTAATTAGCCACATGTCTCAAATGGTGTGTGATGTAAAATAGTTGAACAGGACACATGATATGTCCACTCACAACATAAAGAAGGGGGCAACATATGTCAAAACCAACAGTATTTATTGACTGATCTAGAAAGTATTGACTTTCAAAAGCAAAATAAAAAAATATATACTGTATATGTATATATAAAATAATTCATAGTTAGTTCATACTGTGAAACCTATGAAAAGTGACAGTGGTATATAGAAATACAGACGGCGTTAGCCACTTCACGACTGCGATTTTCTTTCGCTCCAATTTCCCTCCCTTTGTAGAAACCTGTTGAATGGATACATTTGGTCTAGGAAGTCCTAATTGTTTTTTTGTCAATTTATCTTCATTAGTACGCTGACTAAAAAGAAGTTTCTGTCAAAGAGCGGACGGAGTTGTTGTGCTGAACAGGTGACATCTTGACATGCCTCTGTCAAAGCTGTGTGACGTCCTTATTGGCTTTTACCAGAGGCTTTTACGTCCATTACTTATGACACAACAAGGAGGAGCGAGCATTTTTGTGTCAAAATTTATGTTTGCACGTGTTTAATGAATACTGTAAAAAGTGTGGCGATTTCTGTAAAATAGCTGTCTTATTATCTCCTCTAAACGACATGGCCTTGTGAGAAGTCTTTGTGTTGGGATAGGAAGGGTGTTCAGAGCCCCATTTTGCATGGCAGAAGGCCATTAGCGTCCGCTTTCATCCCTTGATACCGCAGTGACAGGGTCATATATGCAACATGCCCTTTTATTTGTTCGTATGAATGGGGTGATTAAGAGCTTTCATGCTTATAGGATACCCAAGACCTCAGATCATTTTAACACACTCCTGGGGATTAAAACCTTGAAATGTCCCAGCCGTGTTTGTTCGGTGTATGCACGTCTGTGTGTGTGTGTGTGTGTGTGTGTGTGTATGCGTTCCAGTGTGTATGCCTGTGTGCTTATAGAATAGTCAAGACCTTAGAGAATCTTATCAGACTGCGAGGGGGTTAGAGCCTTTGAGTGTGTTTGTGTCGGTGCATGTGTGTGTGTGCGTATGCGTGTCTGTGTGTGTGTGTGTATATGTGTGCCTGTGTGTGTGTGTGTATGCGTGCCTGTGTGTGTGTGTGTGTGTGTGTGTGTGTGTATGCGTCTCTATCTGTGTGTTTGTATGCGTGCCAGTGTGTGTGTATGCATGCCTGTGTGTGTGTGTGTGTGTGTGTGTGCATGCCAGTGTGTGTGCTTATAGCATACCAAAGACTCAAGAGAATCGCATCATGTGACTAAAACAGTTTACCACTGTGGTACATGTTTTGTTGCACATATTCCAGCAAGTTAAAAACTAGTTTTTTACAGTATGATTTCTTTTAGAGGGATTTCAGAGAAAAATGCAAATGTGACATGCCTACTACTTAAATTTTTTTAATACCTGAACTCGTGCAGTATTCAAACAAATGAATGTGACTTTAGAACCAATGTTAGAACCAGAGTATCAGCGTTGGCGGATCATGCATAATACCTTTAAAATGACTTCACTATGTGTTGGATCAGTGTGATCATGCATAATACCTTTAAAATGATCTCCCTTTGTGTTGGATCAGTGTGATCATGCATAATACCTTTAAAATGACCTCACTATTCGTTGGATCAGTGTGATCATGCATGATTCCTTTAAAATGACCTCACTATGTAGTGCACGATTTACAATGGGCTCTTTATACAGCAACAAGTGGAGAGAATCTTGTCTGACAAATTCATTTCTTGAAGCATTAACCTGACAAAACCCTCTGGCATGTTAGACCATTGTTTTGTAACAGAAGTCTAAAGGTACTTTTCCACACCCCTGCTATGATCTTATTAATCTGTTCATGGCTTTGGGACATTAAATATTGCATTACATTTTCCTTATGATATATTAATTTTAAATTCCCCAACATACTAATCTGTTCCTGGCTTTGGAATGTTAAATATTGCATTACATTTTCCTTATGATAAATTCATTTTAAATTCCCCATGAATCTGAACCAATTACATTTTCCATCCAGCTCATCACGCTCTTCCCCCCTTCAGTTGTTGTGTTGCGCAGCTATCCAGTGTGCCTGTGCTGAAACGTTCATTTTGTGATGCACACTATAAGCTGTGTGTGTGTGTGTGTGTGTGTGTGTGTGTGTGTGTGTGTGTGTGTGTGTGTGTGTGTGTGTGAGAGAGAGAGGAGTGTCCTTGTGAAGCCTTCCATGCTGCGAGCCCAGATCTCAGCTCATGTATATCTACCTTTACACATCAATAATAAATAAGAAACTAACCCTTGCTAAGATCTTTATCTGAAACCTTTCTTTTCTTAGTGTCTTCATAGACATGTGAACAACACACACACACACGCACACACGCACACACGCACACACACACACACACACACACACACACACACACATACACACACAATGCACACACTGTTAGGACCCCACGCAGACTCTGCAGTGGCCATGCATAGATCCAGTCAGGGGTGGGGAGAATAATTTATTATTACTCACACATGGTGGAGGTGTGGGAAATAAGTACTCCCTCCCTCAGTTTAGCTTCTCTCATTTCATATACACCCTTCTTACTCATGCACACACACACACACACACACACACACACACACACACACACACACACACACACACACACACACACACACACACACACACACACACACACAAACACACACACACACACACACACACTTGCACTCCACTCCTGTCCACACACACAAACCATCCCTGCATCAACCCCAGAACAGCGTTTCTTCCTCTTTATTCTGTGTTGATTTAGTCAATTATTTTTTTATTTAAAAATTAGGCTTTGTTCATCTCCATTCTTTTCCATTCCATTCATGTTGTGGTCCCACGAGCTGGATGTAACACACACTCACACAACACAGCATGAATAACAGCACCCCATAATCGCCAAAGGCACACACACACAGTCTCACTCTCTCACACACACCATAACAGTTACTCCTCACTAACACTAACTCCCTCCACAAACACACACACACATACACGCACATGCACACTGTAGCCATTAGTTATCACTAACACTAAACTCCTCCACTCACACACACAAACACACTCACACACACACACACAGACCGGCATGAATAACAGGACCCCATAATCGCCAAAGGCACTCAGAGAGAACTGCTGAGTCAGCAGAGGCCCAGTGGGACGACAGGCTGCATTCTGGGTAAACACGCGCCATTGATTGATGGGTGTCTGCTTGACGCACAGCAGCAAAAACTTGGACGGTGTCAGCCTCCCGCTGCCTCCCGCAGTGCTTGGCCGTTGGAGAGCTGTTTTTGGACCACTGCCTTTCTGGAGGCCTTAGGAGTTCGAACGGGCTTTGTCTGGTAAAGATACACACACACCCACACACACACACACACACACACACACACACACACACACACACACACACACACACACACACACACACACACACACACACACACACACACACACACACACCCTTGTCAGTCTCCTCAAGGAGGAAGGATTGTAAAGTGGGTTTTGTTCACAATTTAATTTTGTCATGATTGTGTACGTATGTGTTGATGACTTCCTTGCCCATCAAATCTACTGGAGTGATTGAAAGAGAGAGAAGGAGAGGCTCCAAGTCCTTAGCTACTGAACGCTGAGACCCTGTGGACGAGTCAGACTCTACTCTCTTAAGAGATAGTCATTTGTGTGAACAAAGCCACTGGTTGAAGTGTTTGTGTCAAACAGACAGAGGGACAGACAGAGCTGTTTTCGGACCGGAGCCCTGAGGCGATTGGACGGGCTTTGTCTGGTCTGGCGCGGAAGTGCTTGCGTCGATCTTCTCAAGGGTGACTGAGGGCCATCCAGATCACGGAGAGGTGGGGAGTCTACAGAGGATGTGGCCCTGATCAGCTGATGGCATCGTTTGGATACAGAAGGTCAGAAAAACAGAGCATTTCTGTCAGGGCCAGACAACTGACATTTCATTTTCAATTTGATTTCAATGTTTGTTTCAATTACTTTTACAATATTTGCAAGGATAATTGCCACTGTTGGTCTTGAGACTTGTGTCGTAATAACTTAAACATAAAAATGATATGATGTATATCTAGTATGTATGGATGTATGGTTGTATGGTCTGTAAATCTACATTCTTAATTAAAAAAAAACATTCTAAATCACATCATTTTTTTAAATAAATATAAATATGATATAAATATATTGTCTTCCAGCATTTAATTTGACATTATTGTTGAACTTCCAAGTTTGTTACTTCCTCTCACTGTTTAAGCTCTTTTTCCTCACCCACTCTATTTGTCCTCGACTGTACCTTCCTAAAAATATATATATATTTAATTGTTGCTTTAGCTGCAGCAACACATTTCTCTATATCTCTGCCATTTCCTCCTCTCAAGGTTCTAGCCCTCTCCCTCCCTCCCACTCTTTCTCTCTCTCATGGTGTCATCTAAGCCTCCCATTTCTCCTCATCTGTCCAGTGACTGGTCACTGCTGTTGGGCTCCTGCAGGGAGAACTCCGCTCTTCCCTCCTGCAGTCTTCCAGTGTCCCAGCATCCTCTTTGCCTGCCCACAGGCCTGTGCCTGGGCTTCTAGCCTCCAGGCAGAACAATGGTTGTCACGGAGATCAGGGCTCTGATTGAGACCCAGGGAGGCTGCATGCAGAGGAGCGCTTTGAGGGGGGCATGAGTGGATGACCAGACGGACAGCAGACAGACACGACAGATCAGGATGACCGTCTCCATGGCGACCACCCAAACACTGCAGCATCAGGCAGCACACACCTTGGGTGTTCTTGATGACCATGATTTTTCAGGCAATGCACATCTTACATGTATAATTTTTTCATCTGTAAAAAAGTCAAAGTACATTTTTTATTTCAATTTAATTATTTATTTCAGTTATGATTTTATAGGTCTTCATATGTACTTGTCCTTTAGATGCAGTGGAGGGAGGGGGAGATACAGCGAGAGGGCAACCACTAGTCCTTTGCTATCAAATACTGAGAGACTCCTCTCTCTCCTCGCTTAAGAGATGGAAACATTACCTTGGCCCCTCGCAAAAAAAGGAAATGCCTGAAGTGTTTTTATCACACAAACAGATGGAGGGGGAAACACGGAGGGGTATCAGAGAGCAAAGGGAGGCAGGTGCAACTGTGTATGTGACTCTTAAGTGGCAGCCAGAGGGGGATAGAGGCCAGTGCCCATGGGCAGTGATGTTTGCTCGAGCGTCACGGAATGCACCTAACACTGGCACATCCATGAACGGTGCTCTAATTATGTTTACTATGCCTTTCAGTAATAATATGTATTATATGGCAACGACAGTACGAGCATTCTTATAGGCTAATGGGTAGTCGCGCCAGCCGCGTAATGACCTCCTCGCCGGTCTGCCGGTCTGATAAGGATTATTATTGCACTCTGACCTCATCTTAAAAAATAGCGATATTGATAGGCATCAACAGCCATGAGGAAATTCATGTAATGTTTAGTACTGATAGAATCAGGACTCCTATTATGAAATTATCTGTGAACCGGAAACCAGTTGAATGTACCATGACAGTTGATGCCAGTTAAAGAATAAAGACTCAAGAACTCACGGACATTGTGATATCGGGTAATACAAGTTAGTACAATTCAGAAGCAGCGAAAATGTGTTTTTAAAAGTGATGATGAAGACTACACTACTATAGTTTGAATTACTTGTGTTGTTACTTTACTGTAAATGAAAGCCATTTTAGCTGAGCCATGATGCCCGTTTTTTATTTATCATTGCAACTTGAAATTAGAAAGTAATTGGTTGCTAGGCAACACCTGAAACAAACGGTGTCGTGGGAAGACTTGAGAGCTGATCAAAACAACATGTTTTCTATTTACAGTTACCATTTCTTTTTATTTTAAAAAAATGAAAGGAGCTAAAACTGCCATATAGTAAACAACTTTCTAAGCTCGACCGTTCGGTCATTCCGGGAAATATCAGACTGAGGCTTTGCCGTATCAATCTCGCTATAGCTTGTCGATACGTTACAGCCTCAGTCTGATATTTCCCGGCATGACCTCACGCTTGGTCAGTAAGTAGTAAGTATTAGCCTACCTACCTGCTACACAAGCTAGTTTACAGATGTTAAAAAGAAATACGTTCTAAACTCTGGCATCTCTTGATACGCGTCAGACACCGCCCCCCACACACACACACACACACACACACACACACACACACACACACACACACACACACACACACACACACACACACACACACATACACAGGTGTTGGCCTTAATAGGGAATGGGTCAGACGAAAGCAAGATGTAAATTATTGCTAAATATTTAAAGTATGGAATATTTGTTTTTAGGGTCCTTTTCTCTGTCCCTTTCTTTCTATACCCCATCTGATTACGGAGCACACACAGGATGTGAACGTACAATGACTTTAGTGTGGAGGATTTGTGTTGTTGATGTGAACGTTTAGACTTTATTGTCATTGCACAGAGTACAAGTACAGAGGCAACGATTTTAGTTTACTGACTATAGTGTGGAGGAATTGTGTTGTTTTGTGTCCATCCCTTCCTCCCTTTCTCTCCACCCATCCCATCTGACCTATGTCTCGCCCATCATTCAGCCTGCCCCCTCCATTACCACTGCTGTGAGGCTGTTGTCCAGACAGTATCCTACACAGCCAGCGGCCTTTGGCTCTGCACTGTGTGACCTTCAGGGCTGAAGGTGCAGCAGTGGCCTGGGACATACATTAATCCTCAAAGATCGATTACAGCCTGCGCCAAGATTGAGTGACTCAGAGTGACCTAAAAATGCCCAACTCCCCTATAGTGGATTGAATTTGTATTTCGGTTTAGAGGATTTTATACGAATTACGAGCGTTTCCAGTCAGGATTTCGTATTCAAATGGTCAAAATGTGCATCAAAAAGTCAGATGGAAACCAAATTAGCGCCCATTTGGAATTTGGAATTTGGATTGTTTTAAGTAATAGGTTATTATTTGCTACACTGTTTGTTCAACGTCAGTAAGAATTCACAGATCAAGAAAAAATGTATTTCAAAATTAAAAGACTTGACATTAGTTTTGCTAGCTAGCTAAGTCATTAAACAACACAATGCTTCATCATCCAGAGAGCAAATGTGCCATCTCTTCAGATGCTTCAGCATAACGGATGTGCTCCCATGGCAGGCTAGGACAGCTTTGCCAATGCTATACTTCACTTCTTTCACTCTCTTGTGGCTTTTTCCCTGTTGCCTCCAGGTAAACACACATCTCACCTGTCACACACACTTGCCTTTTTGTGACAGAAAGAGGGAGGGAACCAGAGAGGCAAAATGCCAAAGCAAGGCTCATGCTGGCGTCTGAAGACAATTTGGTGAACACTTACTCTATGGCCACGATATAGTCATTTGCCACATCCCACGCAAAACAAGCTGCGAGTGAGTCATATTCGCAGTGTATTTACCCATTCCTAGGTGAATGATTGATCGCTTGCTGCCTGTGACATAAGGGACATTTAAAACTAAAAAAGAATAATATCAACATGTCCAGACTAGTCGTCAACCTAGAATGAACAAGGTTTGTCTGGTTTGTCCACACATTTTTTCACCATATAATATTAAATAATTTAGTGCATAACAAGAACATATCATTTATAATATATATTATAAATGATATGTTCTATATATGTATTATACGGCTCTTCAGAACGTTCCAAAAAGCCCAGTTGATTTGAATGGGCCATCCCCAACGTTCGCAGGTACTTATTTTCATATAATGACCTGCATATAATGACCGCTGTGCTGTCAATGGCAACGGGTTTTGTGGGTCTTTCGTATCATTCCGCAAGTATTCCACACTAACTTATTATATCAATGGAGTTTCAGCGGACGGTTGAGCAGCTGTGTTCTAAAGAATGTTCAACGTCTTTGAAGTTCAACGTCTTTGGCGAACTATTTCTCTGCTTTTTAACACTATACGTATAGTAACAAATACATTGTAAAAAGACACACTGTGTTAAGTGTATTTGTTTTTTTGTTTTGTTGTGGCAAGTAACCGTATAATAAGCGGGATAATGTATAGAACGCAGGTCCTTATCGGAAAATAAGTCCCTTCAGGGCGAAGCAAGACACCTCCGCTTCGCGTCGGTGTCCGGTTCACCCTGTCGGGACTTATTTTCCGATAAGGACCTGCGTTCTATACATTATCCCTTACATACTACTACAGTATGTTCTATGTTCTATATATACTATACTATAAGATATATACTTACTGTATATATAGATGAAATAACATACAACATTTTATTAACCCATTTAAGCCGGGAAAGCATTACCGCTGTTCTACCATTAAAGCCGGGAGCGCTGTTGCGTCATTCTACCTTTAAGGCCGGGAAAGCGTTTGTGTCGTTTTCTCTGTATAAGGGGGGTTTTTGCCCAAAGTGTCGGCCTCTGGGCCAATGAAATGCATCAGAATAGACATGTGATAGTGCCTCAAATGTTTTGCCATTAGTAGTTTTAAAAAAAAAAATCGTTGGCTTTCTCGCTTTGCTAAGTAACGTCTCCTCCGCGACAGCCAGGATTATAGCTCAAAGTAAATTAGGCAAGGAGTGAGTTGTGAGTACTGGTAGTTACAGAATATGATTATCTGTAGTTGTTAACGATTGTTACTTGCTTAAATGTAGGTTTACTCGAGGTAAATGAAAGGGAATATGGTATCATAGAGGGCTATATTAACACTAAGCTAGCTTGCTATGTTGTTAAAACTTTCTCCAGTGAGCGAGTGTGAACGAGCGAATTATATCGACAACTCTCTATTCTTTGCAGTACTATATATTCTAGTATTTCAAAACAATAATCAGTCCCTATAGAATGTTGTTGATAATCAGTTAATGCTACTGAATCCTCGTTTGACTTTATTATAGTGAATGCTTTGGTTGCCTTCCATTTCAGCCCAGCATACAGTATTTATCAGTTGATAAATAAGATGTACTTGAAATTTGTTTTGTTTTTTATTTGAATTATTCCTGTTTTTTCCCTTTTAATGGAATATTTGACACTAAACTAGTTCATCTGTATCTCAGTGATAGTATCCAAATGAGCATAAAAATATCACTGGTATGTAAAAACTACATGGACAACAAAATAGTTATAATTGTTGATCAAAATCTTATTCCCTTCTGCTCATAATACAACAAGTAAACAACTCAGAGGTTGACACTGTCAGGTCCATTCTCCATCCATAGTGTCCAAATGAGCATTAAATATCCCTGGTATGTAAAAACTACACGGACAACAAAATAGATGTTAATCATATTCCCTTCTGCTCATAATAAAACAAGTAAACAACTCAAAAGTTAAAACTTTCCCTATAAGAATTATATATTTATAATTATATAGTTATATACTTTATTTCACTTTGTTATATACTTTGTCATATAGCTTATTACATTTTTTTCTACTGTTTTGTGCTGATCCTGCACTTTTACATATTTTGTTTACTTTTGAGAAGGTGTATGTAAATATTGTAAATATTTGTAAATACAAATTCAAATTCTCATGAAAGCCACAGGTGTAAGCTCTCAAAAACTTTTTGAATTGTGTTCCTATCTGTTACAGGGGCTGAGAAATCAGTAATGTAGTAGGCGTTGACACAATTGCTGAATTTCTAGAAAAACTTCAGGTTTTGGGGGCTTTTCTGAAATCGCCTATAGGTTTTACAGGCATTTTTTCCAGGCGCTTTAGGCCTAAATGGGTTAATATAGAATGGCTATTTGATTCTAGATTTTCAATAGCATTTTTCCCAAAAGTGCACTTAAACCTTGTTCATATGCGCTATGTCTTCCTACGAATAATAAGCTGCAGAAACAAGGAGCTGTCAATTTTGCCCCTCCATTTTGTTGTTATCAAGACATCATATCTATTCATTGTCATCGTAGCTGGTAGTATAAATTCTAATTCTATATGTTGCTATAGTAACAGTGTTTCAGCTCACAGTTAGTGAATGTCACCTTAATTGTAGAATATTTTTTTTTGCTACATGGATAGGTCACACAAGATATAATTCCATCTGACTGCAAAGTCTTTGATGTAAACGGGCCGGGAGGCACGAGCCAATCAGCTCTGCGCTATTGAGCAAGGTGATGATGCAGCCGTGACTTCTTGTCCCCCGTCCAAACAGGCATCTAAGCCCATTTCCTGGAGGTGGCCTCGCTGGAGAGAGATGATAATCGTTGCTGAGCAGTGGAGAGAGAGAAGAGGAGGCTTTGCATATGACTGGTTAATTATGCATCAGAACGCCTGGCAGGAACCGCTTTGAGTCCATTCCCCTCTCTGCCTTTTGCAAATGACCTACAGTTATCCGTGTTTCGCGTTCGAAAAAAAAGAGAGAAAAAAAATGGGGAACTTCAAAATGTGTTGGACATTATGCACGCAGGCAGGTAGGAAATGTGTGGGTGAACGACCGGACCCAGATTAACTCCAAATGAGGAGGAGATACACCTCTCTCTCTCTCTCTCTCGGTCTGTCAGTTAGAATGAGATAACCATTTACACGTGCCGATCCCTGCTGCCACCCACTCAATCAGTCAGCCAGGCTGCTACAGGTAACATCAGGCGTTTCATCTCCTAGCGAGCTCAGACGCTTTTTTATAAGCACCGTAGCCCCGCAGCCCACAGAGCACATCACTGGTTTATATGACCCAATAACATTATGGAAGGAAAATGTGTCCCGCGGAATTGAAGCATCAGCATGGAGGCGACGAGTGCTTGTGGCTTTTTTATGTGACTGTAAAAGAGTGTAGCGCTGGTGAGATTATACAGCCTTGGCCTCGGCGGCGAGGGGTGAGTGGCGAGGGGTGAGCGCAGAGTTACGACACACAGAATGAGATAGCTGAGGAGCGTGTCAGACATCTCACAGGTCGAGATGTGACGGGAAACATGTAGTGCAGGTGCATTCAGAGGCTCAGTTAATAATGTGGAATTAATTAATTCCCGTTTCTGAGAGGGAGTGAGTCCTATGTGAAGGCTGTCACATAAAGGAGGGAGAGAGAGTCCTATGTGAAGGCAGTCACATGAAGGAATTGGAGGAAAGCATTCTGCGGAAGAGTATTGTCAGCGCTAAAGAGAAAGTAAGCATGAAGGAGAAAAAGCACAAACATGAAAAGTATGAAAAACTTATAAGAAATGCAAGTGCATTAGGCCACACTAGTTGCCTGTTTCTTGAAAGACCCTGAATAATGTCTGGTGCAGTTACTTACTTGGTCCATCCGATTAATCTCCCCTGAGTCAACCCCTGATTAGCTAACTTAGACAGATATGATAAATTCTGCCAGCTTGGACTATGACAAATATGGCAAACGTGCTAAAGGTTAGCTAAAGACTACAGTGGCAGAAGACTACATGCATGAGGATGATCCTTATTGCAGGCTATTGCAATTGCAAACACGTTCAGCTCCCCATGTAAACTCTGAAATGTATTGGGTTGCTGTTGTTATTCTCCATTTAGAGATATTAACAGCATGCTTAGACTGCTAACATGCACTGGCAGATGTTTTAGCTCAGAACTAGACTCTCTCTGATGTAGCAGAGGAAGCAATTACACTAGAGTAAAGCAAGGAGAAAAGCAAGCTAGTGTGTGTGTGTGTGTGGGGGGGGGGGCAGAGAGAAAGAGAGCATTTTACATCACATGTGGCCTTTTTTAATCAATACCCTCCTTTATATTTTATTAATTGCCTCCTAGCTGCACTGAGAGTATTTGGCAAGCATCACTGCTCCACAGCAAAGCCTCCCTCGAACAAAGCACCGCTTCTTCATGTGGCGCGTGGAGTTCGCCCAAATTAAAATGTGAGAATTGATATTGCCTAGATAATGGGCAATCTGATTCATTTGTGATTGGAGATTCCAGGGCGAGTCTGGGCTTTTTTTTTTATCTTATTCATGTCACATTAAAGGCAAGGTATTAGCTTTGACAAAAGAAAAAAGAAGCAGAAGTTTGCACTCAGAACCACTTGGTAAGACTGTGAACAACACAATTTGTCAGCGTGAACATTTCAAACGTTAAAAGAGAAGAGAAAGAAAAGAGGTGTGTTTGTGAGTGTGTGTGTGTGGGAGAGAAAGATTAAGAAGAATGATTGTGGGTGTGTGTCTATCTGTCTGTGCTTGTGTGTCTGAGCTGTGTGTGTGTGTGTGTGTGTCTGAGCTGTGTGTGTGTGTGTGTGTGTGTGTGTGTGTGTGTCTGTATTGTCTGGTGGATGTCTTCTGCTCTGGGTGTCATAAGTACCCATCTCCAGATTAGATTTGTGCTGTCTTTGATCTGTCTTGATCTTTCACCTGTTTCACTTCCTTTGACTAGAACTGTGGAAATTCTTACTAGCGGAGGTTTGAAGAAAAAGGGACATTATTTCCACTTACTCACAGAGGTTTCCACTTATCGTTTTTCGATGACTCCATCTCAGGGTTTAAGACAACCAACACACTTCTTCTGCTTGATTTAACATTTATGTTTCAGTTCTCTCACGGTGAACAAGTAAGTAACTGATCCACAGCAGTTTGAGCTGTCCAGCAAGATGCCGGATTACATCTGGCCCAGATTCGCAGTGGCGGCGCCAGGGGGGGGCTAGGGGGTGCTAGAGCACCCCCTAGATTGGCCATAGCACCCCCATAGCACCCCCAAGAAAATAATGGTTTATTTAGGCCTATTATTGTTATTTAATTTCATTCTGAGTTCTTAATAAAATGTATTGTGTGATGATAATATTTTAATCACAAAAGAAAATAACAGATTGAAATTAACAGATTGTTCACGTAGCACGACACAGACACGTTATGCGTGAACGTGATTGTTCAATGAGTAGTAGGCTAAGTAACAGTAATCCTCGCGATCGGTCAATTCTAAGTCAAGCGTTCACAAAATCACGAAAATGGATCGGTATTTGATCCGCAAATTTCATCGAGTTGAAGAAGATGTTCAAGAGGAAGAAAAAATGCAAGAGGTATTGGATTCTGATTCTGAAGAGGAACGTCCTGGTCCAAGTCAACCCTTCACCTCTACTGAGGGCGCTGCTAGCCATGCTGCTAGCACCCTGGGTGACTTTTAAGCATGAACGCCCAGGATGGTCCGAAAAGACCAATATTACAAAAATGTTGTGGAAAGCTTGCGCTACACTGCTTGTCAGGGGATCTCACAGCGAGGCCACATTGAAGATGAGGATTCAGCAATCAGGGGTAATTTCCGCGAGGTGCTATCTGTAATTGGAAAATTTGATAAAACCGTTCAGAAAAAGTTAGATAACAACCCGTCAAATGCAAAGTATGTGCACCATGACGTGCAGAATGAGATCATCAATGTAATGGCAGAAATGATTAGGAAACAATTAAGGGATGTTTTAAGCATAGTTTTGTGTGCACTTTTTGCTACACTTTTTGATCTCTTATTATTGTGGTTTTGAGTGCCTACTGTTTGGTTTCATTCATGTTTTTATTGATTGTGACCTAAAATAATATACACTTTTTGAAAGCATTTCTGACTCTTTGCCTGTTTAAGTTAATTCTATCTGATATTCTAATCTGCCGTCTTTAGTTAGAAGTGTATTGAACTTGGTTGCTTGGTTGTTTAGTTTAATTTGTCGCAGATGGTAGTGGTGCCCTGGTAGTCATCTGGCGCAAACTTTAATCCACACACTGAAGTAAGTGAAGTATTTGGGACGTTATCTATAACATGCTGCATCCATTTTGACCGTCGGAGATGAACGCGGCTTTGTGCGCGTCCGTCAGAAGTAGCCTAATGATAATAATAAGACGATCGATTTGAATGGCGCTTTTTATGTACCCCAAAGACGCGTTAGAGATCAAACGTGTAAACATATGTGACGAAATGGTGGGGAGGTGTTGTAGTAGAGAAAAATGAGACTCATATGCTATCACCCTAATTTCATAGCACCCTCAGTAAAACGCAGAGCACCCCCATAGAACCACCAGAAAAAAATCTCTGGCGCCGCCACTGCAGATTCGGCACAGGTCCGGCCCATGTCTGTTGACTCAGCTGTTCTCTTGATGAGAAGAGACCTGTGAAGCAGGATGGAGGTTAGAGTGTCTCAGCCAATGCCAGCTCAGCTTACCGCAACGTCCTGGATAAGAGCCTCCCTCACTCTCTGTCTCTCTCTCTCTCTCTCTCTCTCTCTCTCTCTCTCTCTCTCTCTCTCTCTCTCTCTCTCTCTCTCTCTCTCTCTCTCTCTCTCTCGATCTCTCTCTGTCATGCACGCGTCTGTGTCTGTGTCTGGCTCGGCAAGGCAGGACACCTCTGCAAACGTTGATTGAAATGACATGGCAGATTAACGGCGTGGAGAGAGGTAGCTCGTAAACGGCATGCGCAGGGTGCCAGCGGGCATTCAGGCCAGCGAGCGCCGTTCCACATAAGACCTCACTACCGCTACCGCTGCCACAGCCACCGCCCCGGCCACCGTCCCCCACCACCCGATGCTATAGAGAAGGGTTTTGGGATAGCTGGTAATGAAATTGTTCACAATGAAGGCCACATTACACGCTGACTGCGACAGCCTGGCTTTAAAAAATTCAAAGGTCTCTGAAATAAATACTTCTGATGAAGTGCTGTGGGTCTACATAGAGAAGGGGGGGGGGGGGTAACGAGGGGGCTGCCTGCCAGCTTATATACCATGCCAAGAATGGTAAGTAAGTATCCCTTGAGGTAGAGACGGCTGCGGATATTGTATTAGGAAGAGGGTACTGTTGGAGGATACAGAGAGTTGCGCTGTTGAAGTATTGATCTTCTGAAGTCATATTTTATACCGCTGTGTGTAGATTTCACGGGCCAGTGCTTGCTTTTAGAATGATGGCACCTCTTAATTGTAGCTCGATACCTCCACATTGGCTGATCCTGTCTCAGTGACTATATTTGTAACAGGGAGCGGCTGGAAGAAAGGGCAACGCTAGGAAAAGGGTGTTCAATTTGTCCCAAAGCTCAAATGTCACGGAGCACAATTTAATCTGCACATTCTGTTCTTTCACTTGTCTTTTCATCTGTGGAGGGTAAAGGGGGGGGGGGCTTTTTGGAGGGGCGAGGGGTTCTTTAGTTCTCATACAAGGGACAGGGGGTGATGTTCATGTGTGTGTGTGTAGGGGGGTGCGGTTCTATAAAGGGTCATGAAACATAAGGGGGTGTGGAGGGGGTTACCTTATAGGTCATAAAAGCTCTCATACAAGAGACAGGAGGCAATGTTTCCTTCTAGACGGGGTGGGGTGCTCTGGTGAGGATGAGGCGGTCGGGGGTGGAGGTGTGTGTGTGTGTGTGTGGGGGGGGGGGGGGGGCAGAGAAGCAGTGTTTCATTAAAAAGCTGACAAAGCGAGCAGCTGAAATTGATGGTTAATAATTGTGCTGAGATGTGGCTGCAGGAGGAGTAACGTACTTATGAGGTCTGTGCCATGAGAAATTACACCGGCGCCGTAATCACAGCAGCAGTCAGTCAGGCGCACACACACACACACACACACACACACACACACATTCACACAACACTACATACACATGCAATATCACAAAGTATCTCCCTCTTGCTGAGTTTGTTGAGTACGTGTTTGGTCTAACACACACACACACACACACACACACACACACACACACACACACACACACACACCCACACCCCCACACACACACACACACACACACACACAGGCTCACAAACACACACGATTGTGGCATCCAACGCGATTTCGCACGGATCCACTTTGACGAGGGTAGATAGATGTTCAGTACGCGTGACATTCGAGTTTCAGCTTTTATTGTACACAACTTAGGGTTTGCAACAAATACGATATGGACCACGGTCAAAAACTGTGTCCTTCTACACCCGCCAACTCATTCAAACAACCCACCACCTGTTACCTGTAAGAAAAGGTGAATCACCAAAATGGGCGGGGCTTAGACACCCAATCCGTGCCCAACACTAAGCACCCTGTGACACAGGCTACACCAAACATCACATCAGAGCCTAGATCGCGATACTTGGACAGTATTCCAAAATAACAGAAATGACCAAACAATATAAATATCACAAAATCAAGCAGCAGAAATGGCTCCAACACACACATACAGAAACGCTCACAAAGCTGCAAAGTCTATCTATTTCTCCCTCTCTCTCTCTCTCTCTCTCTTTCTCTCTCTCTCTCTCTCTCACACACACACACACATTCACACACACATATACAGGTGCTCATAAACACACAGACACACACAGAGAAAAATACAATACAATAAGTGTTGTGTTTTTGTGTGCTGGAGTCTAAAAGAGCTGTATTTGTTTGTCAAAGGCAAAGAGAGCTTTTTAGCCAGCTTAGCACACACACACACACACACACACACACACACACTTTGTGCTCGTCCTGCCTCTCGCTATGGCAACTTAAAACACATACTGTTTACTGATCATGATATGAAGGGCAACACAAACGTATGCACACACACATACACACCGTCTCAGTGAGCCAGCGCCTATAAACAAACACACAAATGAATAGAGTACAGGGAACTGTTAAGTTTTGTGTCAGGATAAGGTTATAACCTTATCCTGAAAGTAAACAAAAAAACTATATATATAGACACACAGTGGTAGCTATGGTTACTATAGCAAACATTTTACACACACAAACACACACACACACGGTTAAATGGAGAGACATTTTGCCTTGAATTTGAAATAAAAAAGAAGTAAACTACAGATTTTTTGAGTGACCAAAAGGTCATGGCACCATAAAGTGTAAACGTGGCAATAACAGCTCTTTAGACGACACCTCGTTTTCCAAACCATTTCACTCCCTGCAGGAAGATGACCCATCATAAGACGTTCAGCACTTTAACTTATTTCTTTTACTTATCGCATCTTTGTAAGGGGCCCTGGGACCCACCACTCACTCTCTCACACACAGACACACACACACACACAGAGACACACACACACACACACACACCACCAAGCTTTCAAAGATGGACCAAAGGTCCTCCTACATCCAGCTGATTGCCCAGATGACCCCCCCGCTAAACCGTCTGTGGTGTCCCTCCATTTGACATTGTAAATGCTGTCATTCCAGCCTCTTCCTGGGCGCATTCCTTCCCAATGCACGAGAGTCATAGCCCTTTCCTGGGTAATTGCATGATGGTGCATAGACACACTCTCACACACACAGACTCACACACTCACACACACACTCGCACACACACACACACGCTCACACGCTCACACACACACTCACACACACTTGCACACACACACACACACATACACACACACACAAACACACACAAACACACACACTGCATGATGGTGCAGTACACACACTCACACACACACACACATATTCACACACACACACACACACACACACACACACACACTGCATGATGGTGCAGTACAGGCCCTTTGGTTGCCCTTTGAGGAGATTGCTCCGCTTGGTAAATGCCTTAAATGGCAGCCATTTCATCCGCTGCCTCTCTCATGCTGACAGCCACAAATCAGATGACAGGAGAGCGTTTCATTTTCATCGGTCCGTTTTTTTATTTTAACTATTTATATCCTGTCGCCTGATCGCAGAGCCGACACTTCTATGTGAACCTGGTTGACACGATAACATGTGTGTGTGTGTGGTGTGTGTGTGTGTGTGCTCCTTTATGTATTTAGATATAGGATCTGATACAATATTTAAAGCTAGGCCAATATGCTGAAGAATCCTGAGATGAGCAGTAAATGCTCATTCTGTCATACATGCAGGAGCTCTACAGAGATCAGAACAAGTTATGGGCTCCTAGCAGTCAATGTTGATGGTTAGTGTTATTATGGAAAATAACTGGTAAAGAAAATGACAGAACTATATAACTTTACAATTCACTATAAATCTCCACTAAGACACATATTGATAGACTGCCATGCAGTGTTATATTGATCCCTGTATAAAGGATTATTGAGATACTACATTTTATGTGGTTTGATTTAATTAATTGCCCTGGTCAGCTCCTTGCTATATTTCAAGTCTGCCCTTTAGTCCATTTTATGTCCGATAAATAACAGTCACTGACACACAATCATGCGTACGTACTTTATTGTCTTGGCAACTGAAGGTCTGATTTTGAGTTTGGTGTTTTTTTTCTGCAAGAGGGCTCATGTTAAGTGGATCACTGCAGTTCAATTTAGTTAATCTCAATTATATTCTATTCCCAGGATAACACATCATCTTACGCTAAATAAAACATGCTAAAATAAACATGCTAGATGAAACATGCTAAAAGAAACATGCTAAATGAAACATACTAAATGAAAAATAAAAACAGGAACTGGTGGG
>NC_137918.1:5197306-5257306 GCF_963457725.1 Sprattus sprattus
CTCTCTCTAGTGTGTGTGTGTGTGTGTGTGTGTGGGGTGTGTCTGTGTGTGTGTGTTTTTCCCGCCTATCCTGTCTGTCCCCTGTCAGGAACCTATTGATTAATGAGCAGGTCTGAGTTTTAAACCGATTTCAAAAT
The DNA here is from genome assembly GCF_963457725.1 of Sprattus sprattus. NCBI lineage: Eukaryota > Metazoa > Chordata > Actinopteri > Clupeiformes > Clupeidae > Sprattus > Sprattus sprattus. The sequence goes on from NC_137918.1 coordinate 5,197,444, forward strand.
GCCATCAAAGCACTTTCAATCCCTTATTAACTCAAAATACGTGTGTGTTTGTGTGTGTGTGTGTGTGTGTGTGTGTGTGTGTGTGTGTGTGTGTGTGTGTGTGTGTGTGTGTGTGTGTGTGTGTGTGTGTGTGTATGTGTGTGTGTGTCTGTGTGTGTGTGTGTGTGTGTGTGTGTGTGTGTGTCTGTCTGTTTGTGTGGCTGGGTGGGTGGGTATGTTTCAAAACTTGACAACTTCGTTATAGAAATAGGATCATACTTGAGCAGAACACTCCACAGAAATTATTGAAATGTCCTCACATTATCTTAATTAGTTAGTTAACTAAAACACACAAACACACAAACACACCAACACACACACACAAACACACACATGCATACAGTTTGAGTTTGTTTTGGAAATAATAATAGAGAAAAAAGTATTGTCCCACAGTGACTTGAAGTACTAGCCTGGTTGTCTATTTCTTTTTTAAATGTTTCTGTATACGCCGACAGTACGCTTGATTTCTACATACTGATGTCTATGGACGCTGCTTTGCTTCCACTGCTAGACAAATAGGTAGCCATTCATTCCCCCATCCATTGCCCCCGAATACATGACTTGAATATAAATGTGACATTTTGCAATCGATGAGAGTTTAAAATGTATGTATTCGTTATGGTTCATTACCTGTGAGTTGTTAATAAAAATAAATCCTGACGGGATGAACAGGACGTGCAGTCGGGGTGCTGGGATCTTGTTTCGTCCTGAAGGGATTTATTTTTCCAATACTGACCTGCGGCTTATTAAACAATAATATACCAAAAGGATAAAAGACATCCCTCTTTTTAAATATTTTGTTGCCATCTTGTGACTTCCACAAAAAAAAATAAAAAAGATCTTTACGCAAATAGAACTTTAAAGTTTCAGGTGTTGCGTAGCAACCTATGACTTGCTGACTTCAAGTTACGTAAGATGAATGGACTACTTGGGAATGCTATGAAAGATGTGCATTAGAAGCTCAAAACTGAGGATGTAATTATATAAAATAATCAGTTACAATACTGTATTACTCTTATCATACTGTGAGTGAAACTATTGAATAACACTGAATATCCTCTAAAAATATGTTAAGAGTAAGGTTGAAGGTCTTGTTTATATACATGAAAGGTGCCCTATGGTGAATTAGTATTTAAGCAATTGCTTACTATATGTTGGGCTACTTAAATTAGAATAAATTAATCTATTGTTTACAGTGTTTTACAGATTTTCCCAACACCCCCCTACAAATCGTCTTTCATTATGAGTACTAGGTACCTCCAAAGATCAAAAATGCATCCTCTCTTTTAGTAAAATGCAAATTACAGATATTAGCTGGCCACAAAAAAGCTATGTAGAACTGGACACTACACACTGACCTCTCCCCCAAACTAAAGCACTAGCCACTGTTGCAGAGTGCCAAAATCAAAGTACCACAACATCAGACTACATCTCATTTTAACAGAGGCTAGTAAATACCTTCCGGCAACGGGGGATGGCCCTGTGATCCGAAAGCCCTATATTCCGAAACCTCAATATTCCTATAAATAGTTCCCCTGGCAAAATTTAGAAATGTTTTAAGTGGCACAAAACACACACAACATTTAGTTTGCGCAGCAGGGCGGAGACGCTCACCGGGCTATCACGCATATCACTTTTCCTAGGCAATATTTGTTAATTTAGCCTACTCTGGTTTTGAATATGGGGTACCACTCATGCGAAGGAAATCACCGGCAGAATGTCGCAGGACACACGCAGATCTTGTCAAGCACTGACAAAGCATGCATGCGTTGGCAATCATACAATTATTTGTGTATCATCGCGATGCAAATGCCATGTGTGTATAATAATATTCTGAATTAAAGTTCAAGCTTGTGAAATAAATGCATTTATATGTTTATGATTGTGTGATTCATTGGGATGTGCATGTGGGCTGTAGTGGTTCACGTTGCTGTGCTCACAATTTCGGAGCAGTGGGCTGTCAGAATAATGGGCTTTCGGAACATTGCCATGGAACCCCAGCAACGCACAGCCACATTCTAGCCTTCGTGCTCGAGCTAAGTCTGCTAACACATGCAGCAGCACAACCCATAGGAATGCACAGTGACAGCAAACAATGTAGAGAGAGAGAGAGAGAGAGAGAGAGAGAGAGAGTGAGAGAGAACGGAACAAAAAGGAAAGGGAGAGGAAGAGAGAGAATGATCATGAGAGAAATAGAAAAAGGGAGTGCAAGAAAGGGAGAGGGGGAAGAGTAGAAAGAAAAGAAATGTGTGAGAAAAAGAGTGACAGTCAAAGAGAGAGAAAAGGTGGAAGGGGAGAGAGAGAGAAAGAAGGCAGTAATGAAGGTTGAACAAGGATAAAGAAGTGTGAAACTTAACAGCAAATGCAACAAGACAGTGTTAGAATATGTGTGCGTATGGGAGTATAAGAATGCATGAACACAAGGACATTTTAGTGTGTGTGTGTGTGTGTGTGTGTGTGTGTGTGTCTGTCTGTCTGTGTGTGTGTGTGTGTATCTGTCTGTGTGTGTGGGTGTGTGTCTGTGTGTCTGTGTGTGTGTATGATTGTGAGTTTCAAATGGCTTTGAATGACAAAATAATATGGCATGCGGCGCCCCATTGTAAAGGCTGTGCTGGAGATGAAGGCTGCTTAGTCATAGTGGTGCGTTCAGTAGATACCTCCGCTCCGGCGCTATTCATCAGCGCACAGCATTCAAAGCAAACCTAGTAATTACTCCCCCCGCCTAATGAAAGAGAAGTACAGCAGGCCAGCCTCTCAAGGAGAAAAAAACAGCATGTTTAAATTTAAAGCATCTTATTTATCTCCCTCTTTGGTACACAAACACTGGAGCCGAACAGCTCTGGTGAAAAAGAGTAAATAAATCCCTTTTTTCTTACGGAAGAGAGCTTTTCAGTCTCTCTGATCCCTGCTTTTCTTACGGAAGAGAGCATCTCAGTCCCCTGTTGGGCCATGTTAGGTTGACATGCCTGTGCAGTACCAGTGGAAGAGTTGAGTCTCTCCCTCTCTTTCTCTCTCTCTCTTCATCTGTCTGTTCCTCTATCTCTGTCTGTCTGTCTGTCTCTCTGATTCCCACCTTTTTCTACCTCTCTTCTTTTTTCTGTTCTGGCTCTTCATGTTCCTCAGAATTCTCTCTTGAACTTTCTCCATCTGTCTCTTTCCATTTCTTTCCCTCTCTCTCTCTCTCTCTCTCTCTCTCTCTCTCTCTCTCTCTGTCTCTCTCCATTTCTCTCTCTCTCCCAACATAGGATTAGAAACACTCTCACTCAAGTAATCACGAGAGACTCTTCTCTCTTCCCCCTCAACCCTATTTCCACTCGTTCTCTCCATCCCAACCAACCGCGGCCAAGAGCTGTCAATGAGTGCAGCCATGTTTGACTGTGTTTATTCTGGTTTCGAACTCTCGGCGGTGGCATGTTGGAGTCCTGCCGTCACGGTTACCAACCCAGCCCCCCCACCCCCTACCACCCCCCACCCCCACCAGCCGCCACCCCTCTCCCCGGACCCCTAGCATTTTCTGTCATCTGCCTCCCGGCTTCGCCCCTCAGCCAATGGGGAACCTCCTGTGGAGTGGAGCTATTGACAGAGGCAGGGAGTGGGCCAAGCATGCTGGCCCGAGAACAGAGCACTGGTTCCTGGGGGAGGGCATTGAGATTAGCCCCTCCCTAAGACTGGTTGAAAGCCATGGCTTCCCTGGGATCAAACTAGGAGTGCAGATTAGACAAGGGGGGGGGGGGGGGGAGAAGGAGAGAAAGCGACAGAGAGAAAGAGAGAGATGCAGTGAGGTAGTAGGGATTGGAGGCAGTGAACAAAACACAAATATATATACATAGGAAGTTTGGATTAATTTACCAGTGTCATTTTTTCATTTTACGTGTGTCAAAACCTGGCTTTGGGGGTTATGTTTAGGTCAAAGGCATGGTATAGGCCTTACTTGTTCTTTCCCAATCATTATGTGTTGTCACTGAAATGGTTGCATGACAAAGATGTAATTAGGCAGAGTCTTTATGCGATCCAAATGTTTATGCAGGAGGTTGGGCTGGTACTAGACAGCCCAGGCCAGTCCACTCTTGTAGCTCATACCAGGTATGGGTCATGCTGTGTGTTGTAACAGGACTCATGATGGCTGTTTATCCTAGTCACATGTTATCACACAGAAGTTATCTGAATGTATAGAACATGATTCAACTGTAACTAAGAAATGCCAATGGTGCATTGTGGTGATAATTCCTGTGAGAAAAATTATATTGAAACATCATTTCCCCCGGTGGGTCTTTCTTTAATGATTTCACCCAATGCCTGAAACAACAATTAAGGTCTGACTGATCTTGTGGGCTTTGTGTTTATGTGTGTGTGTGTGTGTGTGTGTGTGTGTGTGTGTGTGTGTGTGTGTGTGTGTGTGTGTGTGTGTGTGTGTGTGTGTGTGTGTGTGTGTGTGTGTGTGTGTGTGTGTGTGTGTGTGAGGAGAGAGAGCTGACAGGCCGGTAAGGAACACCTCTCCAGGATGACTGTGCTCAGGCTTAGCTTCTCAGGATCCCCACTTCCATCAGATGGCTACCCTGGGACTGCAATCTCCAAATAACTGCATGAAAGAAGAAAAAAAAGAAGCAAAAGCACAAGAAAGCACATTTGTGTGTGTTTCTGTGTGTGTGTGTGTGTGTGTGTGTGTGTGTGTGTGTGTGTGTGTGTGTGTGTGTGTGTGTGCGTGTGTATGTATAAAGAGGTTTACTATGTGTCACCTCCCTGTTGGGTAGTATTGTTTTTATTGCTCAGGTGTAGATTAGTTCTTCTGGAATTTTCCTTCTTCACTTGCCTTTATTTTTTTTATTAATATCATTAATATTATTGTTGTTATTATTATAGGCTTTTGTGGCCTGCTGAAATGAGTGATTAACAGTGTCCCTCCACTCCATGACTGTGGTTCACTCTTGCCTCCACCATTAGCTGGGATTCTATCCTCTCCCGTTCACCAGAAAGAGTCACACTGAAGCTGACAGACACATACTCCTGCTTCTCAAGTAGACAACTTCATTTGTAGAGGAACTGCTGCCAGTCTCTGAGCTAAGCTCAGTTCAGTCCGAAGACCGTCCGCTGCCTTTTAATGTGTTTGTTCACTCAGTCTTGGTTCAGTCCAAGAGACTTTTGAGGAGAGGAGAGGAGAGGAGAGAGAGGGCTGGTGTTTAGAGGAGAGGAGAGAGAGGGCTGGTGTTTAGAGGAGAGGAGAGAGAGGGCTGCTGTTTAGAGGAGAGGAGAGAGAGAAGCTGGTGTTTAGAGGAGAGGAGAGGAGAGAGAAGGCTGGTGTTTAGAGGAGAGGAGAGAGAGGGCTGGTGTATAGAGGAGAAGAGAGAGAGGGCTGGTGTTAAGAGGAGAGGAGAGAGAGGGCTGGTGTTTAGAGGAGAGGAGAGAGAGAAGCTGGTGTTTAGAGGAGAGGAGAGGAGAGAGAAGGCTGGTGTTTAGCAGGTGCTTTTATCCAAAGCGATGTACAGACAACCTGCGGTAACCAGGAAACAAACCTGAAACCTCAACCAGACAAAGCAGTGACACTAATCACCACGCCCCATATACACACATTCCCCTTTCTTCCCTTCCACCACCCGCCCCATATACACACATTGCCCTTTCTTCCCTTCCACCACCCCACCTTATATACACACATTCCCCTTTCTTACCTCCCACCACCCCGCCCCATATACACACATTCCCCTTTCTTCCCTTCCACCACTGTGTTTCAATGATATAGTTCTCCTAGTCTGGGTTCAGTTCAGGATCTCCATGTCATCTGTCATTACACAAGATGAGTTGTTAAGTTCTTTGAGGGGGAAACACACCCAGATCCTTCTATCTCATGTGCAGAAAACCGAGTAGAAATAGATGCACAGGATGTTCTTGTTGTAGAGAACCTCCTACTTTACTGCAGACCTTAATGCCATTTACAGCTATGGCCAATAGCGCTATGGATAAGAGTGCTATGGACGCTAGCGCTATGGAGACTAGCAATATGGAGACTAGCAATATGGACGCTAGCGCTATGGACACTAGTGCTATGGATGCTAACGCTATGGATGCTAGCGCTATGGATACTAGTGCTATGGACACTAGCAAGGCATGTAAGCATTTATCTCGTGATTGTAAATAATTTCACAGAAAGATTAAATATTAAACAAAACTCATCATTAACATTCCCATCTGAAACTGCATCTCCTTCCTCTTCCGCGTCAGAAATGGAACGGAGGACTTCCGGCATGACGAGGTGGTGAGCAGACGTGCGAAAGGGGGCTCCGGCTAAACTTTTCATATAATTTAACCTGAACGACCTTTAAACTTATTTTCCTCTATCTTTGTTGACCTAAATCTGAAAATTTGCACATACTTTACACGGGAGTATCAAGAGATAGGCCTAATGAACAAATCGAAACAGCAAGGTACTCGAGCTAACGTTTCTGCTAAGTTAGCTAACATGGCAGCCAGAGATGCTGAATGGGCTAGCAAAAATGAAGAAGACAGCCCGGTTACCAAAAGCGACCTCGAAGCTCTACTCAATGATCAACGTGAAAGCTTTAAGACCGATGTGGCAGTTCTGATCCGCGAGTCAACAGAATCCCTCAAATCATCGGTGGATTCTCTGAGACAGCAGGTGTCATCGTTTAATAGCCGTCTCACTCATACAGAAGTTTTGGCTGGGGAAAACTTTGGAAAACTCACCGAGATGGAGACCACAGTTAAAACGCTTCAATCCCAGTGCGGTAAACTTCTGGATAAAGTCGACGATCTTGAAAATAGATCCAGGCGTTCGAATTTGAGAATAATCAACATACCCGAGGGGAGTGAGAAAGGCCAGGACCTAACGAAGTTTGTGTCTGACTTGCTGATGACGGTGACCGGCTCCGAGGTCTTCAATAGCCCACCTGAGATAGAGAGAGCGCATCGCTCCCTCCGCAGACCGGGATACAATAATACAGAGAAGCCTAGAGCCTTTATCGTCAAATTCCTTCGTTTTCAAGAGAAAGAGAAAGTCCTGAGATGGGCCAGGAAACATCAGATGACGTATCGTGATTCTGTACTGAGAGTTTACCCTGATATCAGTGCTGAACTGACCAAACAACGAGCGTCATTTAACCCGATAAAAAACTCCCTGTATCTGAAAGGAATAAAGTTTCGCCTGCTACACCCAGCCCGTCTTCACGTCTCTTTCCAAGATCAAGACTACTACTTTGATTCGCCACAAAAAGCCCAGGACTTTTATGACCAGCACATCAACACCCCTGTCTAGTATGCTGCAAAGGAGAAGAGACCGGCCTCATCCCGAGTTGTCTGTTACAGCCACCAAGCTAACATTTTCTGTTGATTTTGACTGATTAGACACTATTGTAAGTACTCTTTCGAAGGTGACTCTTTAAATCTTATTTTGTTATAGGCCTATCGTTTTTTCTTTTCTTTTCTTACTTCTTTAAAAATACAATAAGCTTTACACAGTAAGCATTAACAATATGAAGGGGTACATTAACCTAGCTTATAGGCCTATATTATATCTCTCACTGATCTTAGTTTGGTGTTTATTATCTCTGAATCACGGATTCATTATTTTAAATAGGAGCCCCCTAGCTCATGTACTAGGGATCGTGTTGCATGCCGCCTAGAAGTAACTCGTTCTGTAATATCCTGCTGCTAGTTCTAGTTCTGAGAACATGCTTAGGAACGTTAGATTTTGCATTAGTATTGTATACTCTCCGTTCTGAGAGTTTAATGTGGGGGTTTTTTCTGGGAAGGGAATGGGTGGGTGGGTGGATGTGTACGATTTGGAGGGGGGTGGTGGGTGGGTATGGCCTCACTACAATTGTTGGTATATATGTCTCCTTTTTTGTATGTTTGTTTTTCGCTTTTTTCCCCTCTCTCTCCCCTTCCGTTTCCTCCCCTTCCCCTGCTCTCATCTTCTCATACCAAGGCAGTGTCACTATTTTACACTCCTCTTACTATTACATATGGCCAACATAATAAAAGGTGAAGGAGCAAACCTGAGGTTTGTATCCTGGAATGTTAAAGGGCTTAATAGCCCAGTCAAGAGGGGCAGAATTTTATCTCATCTAAAACATTTGAAAACAGATGTGGCTTTCCTGCAGGAGACACATCTGATCTCTAAAGATCAACACAGATTGAGGGCATCGTGGACTGGCCAATGTTTTCAATCCAACTTTAGCAGCAAAGTGCGGGGTGTAGCTATTTTATTCCATAAAAAAATTCAGTTTACCCCATCTAATACATTTGCTGATAATCAAGGCCGATTCATTATAGTTACAGGCTGTCTTAACAATGAAGCAGTTACTCTTGTAAACTTGTATGCGCCCAACTGGGATGATGAGGCATTTGTTACAAAGCTGATATCATCTCTTCCAGATTTGAGCTATCATAAACTAATTTTGGGGGGTGACCTTAACTGTGCAATAGATCCTTTATTGGACAGATCCCCCTCCAGACAACACCCACCATCTAAAATGGCCAAGGCCTTCTCATCTTTCATGAACCAAATAGGAAATGTGGACCCTTGGCGTTTCCGCTACCCTGATAAGAAACAATTTTCATTTTACTCTCAGGTTCATAAAAGTTTCTCACGAATAGATTACTTTTTCATTAGTAACGATCTCCTTCCAACTGTCAGTCACACAGAATACTCAACCATAGTCATATCGGATCATGCGCCATTGCTTCTTGACCTCTCCTTCAGATTCTTACAAAAAACACGCCCCCCCTGGAGGTTGAATTGCACACTGCTTAATGATAATGCATTTAATTGCATGATTTCTGCAGCAATTGATAATTTCCTTATTAACAACAACTCAGATTCCATATCTCCATCTTTGCTTTGGGAAACATTAAAAGTGGTTATTCGGGGAGAGATTATATCGTACTCTGCAAGCTTAAATAAAATAAGAAGGCAAAAACAAGAGCAGCTAATGGAAAGTATTAGTCATCTGGATAACAAACTATCAGTGTCACCATCCCCAGAGCTTGTAAAAGAGAGACAAAATTTGCAAATGGATTATAATCTACTTACAACACATGAGACAGAAAAATTACTATTGCGCTCACGAGGTTTTTTGTATGAACATGGTGAGAAGGCAGGACGACTGTTAGCTCACCAGCTCAAGAGTCGAACAGCATCTCAACAAATTAAACAAATAAGAACTTCCTCAGGAGAACTTACAATAGTCCCATCTGTCATTAATGATACCTTTAAAAATTACTACTCTAATCTATACACTTCTGAAGCCTCTAACACTGACACATACAGGACAGAATTTCTTGATAATTTGGAATTTCCATCCATCACTCCTGACAAAGCTAATATTATGGATCAACCTCTGAAAATTAGTGAAATTACTGATGCAATTAAACTAATGCAAAGCAACAAAGCGGCTGGTCCAGATGGTTACCCTATAAATCTTTTTAAAAAACACATTGATAAACTAAGCCCTCTTCTTCTTAACATGTTTAATGACTCCTTGAATCAGGGAACCTTACCTCAAACCCTCACAGAGGCCTCCATAACTTTATTGTTGAAACCAAACAAAGACAGTAATGAGTGTGGTTCCTACAGGCCGATCTCACTCTTGAATAACGACTATAAAATTCTGGCTAAAATACTTGCACTGAGATTGGAATCTGTTTTACAGGACATTATATCGTCTGACCAGACAGGATTTATGAAAAATCGCCATTCCTTCTCAAACATTCGCAGACTTCTTAATATCCTTCTGTCCCCGGCTCCTGTTGAAACTTCAGAGGTAGTGGTCTCACTAGATGCTGAGAAAGCATTTGACAGGGTGGAGTGGGGGTATCTGTTTGATGTCCTTAACAGATTCGGTATGGGTTCTAAATACATTTCATGGATAAAGTTACTATATACTTCACCCAAAGCTTCAGTGAATACAAATGGAATGAGTTCTCAATACTTTACTCTCTCCAGGTCTACACGTCAGGGTTGTCCCCTGAGTCCCCTATTATTTGCTGTGGCGATCGAACCATTATCTATAGCACTTAAATCAACCAACTATAATCAGGGGATTTCTAGAGGTGACACCCGGCATATACTTTCACTTTATGCAGATGATTTATTGTTGTTTGTGTCTGATCCACTGACCACTATCCCTCGCATAATTGAACTATTAGACAGATTTGGTATCTTTTCAGGCTATAAACTGAACTACTCAAAAAGTGAATGCTTTTTAGTTAATAACCCAGCTCCACAAATTACCGACGGAGATCTTCCCTTTAAGATGTCTGGAGACAGCTTTAAATACTTAGGGGTGAATATCTGTCGACATTTGTCAACTATTTACCAAAATAATTTTCTACCTTTAATGGAACGGATCAAACTAGATTTGGAAAGGTGGAAGGCTCTGCATTTAACAATTGCAGGTAGGATAAATTGCATAAAAATGAATGTACTTCCACGATTTCTATACCTTTTTCAGTGTCTGCCAGTCTTTCTGCCAAAATCATACTTTAGCTCTTTTGACAAACTGATCTCCTCCTTTATATGGAAAAATGGGATCCCCAGGATCAAGCGTGGGTTTTTACAAAGAGACAGGTCGGTTGGTGGACTAGGGCTCCCAAACTTAAGAAATTACTATTGGGCAGCCAACATACAAAAAATGATTCTATGGGTTCAGATGCCGACGCTAAATTGGTGTGAGATTGAGGCTAGTTCATGTCCTTCCACTTCACTTTTGGCTTTGCTCACATCTAAACTACCCATTCAGTCAACTCAATACACAGGCAACCCTATTGTTATCACTACGTTAAGGATCTGGTCTCAATTTAGACTAACTTTTGGCCTCAAGGGGGTATCTAACCATACTCCCATTTGCAACAACCATCTTTTTCTCCCCCCCAGTGTTGATGCAGCCTTTTTGTTTTGGCGAAGGTCGGGCCTTACAAATTTAAGAGGCCTTTACACTGATAATTCCTTTGATAGCTTTGCCAAACTCAGTGAAAGGTTTAACCTTCCACAGTCACATCTTTTTCGTTATTTCCAGATCCGTAACTTTGCCAAGCTGAATAATTCAGTTTTTCCAACCACCCCACCTGATTCAGCAGTCGACTCAATTTTGGACATTCCTACCAGTCAAAAAGGCCTAATTTCCAGAATATATTCTTCAATTTCCCAACTCACAGTTACCCCACTAGATCAGAAAAGAAAAGACTGGGAAGAGGAGCTGGGTTGCCCTATAACTGACAATGACTGGAAGGAGGCACTCAGCAGAGTGAATGGGAGTACATCTTGTGCAAGGCTGAGTTTAATACAGTTTAAGGTGATCCATCGCACTTATTATACTAACTCTAAACTTTCCAAAATATACCCTAATGTCACAGACACTTGTAACAGATGTAATTTATCCCCAGCAAACATGACACATATGTTTTGGTCTTGTCCTCGCCTTTGTGATTACTGGACAGATATTTTTAGTCATTTGTCCAAATTTCTAAGTGTTACATTGTCACCAAGTATAGAAGTCGGTATCTTTGGGGTAATACCAAATCATGAGAACTTCACGAAGTGGGCAAAAGACACTATTGCTTTTGCATCCTTACTAGCGAGGAGGAGAATACTTCTAGGATGGAAGTCACCACTTGCCCCCTCGGCGTCTAAATGGCTAGAAGATATTATGATGTTTCTCAAATTAGAAAAAATTAAGTACAATTTAAGAGGATCTCCGGAGAAATTTGAATTAAATTGGAACCCCACACTGGAATACATAAAAGAGTTAAAAACCCTTGAAGATAAATGAGCACTATCATCATATTCAGGATACTTTGGTTACAATCTGACCTTGTTGCCTTATTCCCTTTCTGATTTGTTTTACTGAACCCCCCCCCCCCCTTTTTGTTTGTCTTTCCCCAATGGCTTTTGTCATATCTAATGTATGTTGCATTGTACATTATATTGTATTATTATTATTATTTATTTATTTATTTTTATTTTGTGTTTTTTCCATTCTCTGTACAGCGTAGACAGTGTAGTATGGTTGACTGGGGAGGGAGGGGGGGAGGGAGGGAGGGAGGGGGGGGGGGTTGAAAGGGTGTGCTTTTGAAGGAAATTAGAAAATAAGCCTTGATGTAATTTGTCTTTTTTTTTTGTAACCTGTGAAACCAATAAAAATATTTGTCAAAAAAAAAGAAATGGAACGGAGTCTTTTTTCGACCGTCCTGTCTATTCCTCTGGTTTCGGAGACAGATGTATGAGCTCTGTGTGTTTTTCGACTGTCTCCTGTCAATTCCTGTGGTTTTGGAGAGTGAAACAGACTTAAGAGCTGTGTGTGCCACCACCGGCTTCACAGTCAAAAGTGATTAAACACGACCTTTCTATTTGCCAATAATTAAGACCCAGTCAACCAGGTTAGATTTCTCTTGGGGCTGTCAGCATATTAACCGATGAAGTTACTGTAATCAATTCCCCTTATGTTGAGCTGCACACACACTCACACACACACACACACACACACACACAGACAGACACACACACACACACACACACACACAACCACACACACACACACACACACACACACACACACACACACACACACACACACACACACACACACACACACACACACAGAGCCTGCCTCTGGCATATTGGCAGTGCCAGTGAATGAGAGGTTAGGCAGACAGAAGCCAGCACTTGAACAGCCCTGCACTATTTTCTACGTAAATCACACACACACACACACACACACATACACACACACACACACACACACACACACACACACACACACAATATGGGGGCACAGTCTCAGTAAACTATGTGAACTTTTGCATTGCCTTGATACAAAATGCATTCAATCACTATTTCTTTCAAAATTCATGAACACCTCTCTCAGTCAGTGTTCTCAAAAAGCAAAACTCAGCAAATTTTGCAGACGTTTGGATTCCCTGTTCAAAACGTTCAGTTTGAAACCTGACAAAATTCATATCAATGTAGATGGAAATATACTGTACTTCGTCAAAGTAATTAAACCATATGCTTGAAATGAAACAGATTATTCAGATTTTAGTGGAAAATGTATTTAGTTTGAAGCCTTGTAGTGTTCTATTTGCATTAAAATGTGCATTTATAAAGGTAAAATATAGATGTATGTTGAGTGACAAATACATCTTGCTAGGAAAGAACATCTGCTATAGCTGTAGTGCATTTTACAGCAAAGGTCATAGTTCAAGGAGCTGATATACTCTGGGTGTGGTTGTGAAGCAGGTCAAAGTTCAAGGAACTGATATACTCTGGCGTGTGTTTGTAAAGCACACTGTAAAAACCTAAAATGCACCAAGGGCTGGATCCACCCTGGCCTACATTGTCATTTTGTGAAACATCCCAAACCATGAAGAGAGGTGGAGAGTGTGAGTGTGTGTCTTAGTTGCCTCTGCTTGAACCAGCATGCTGAGATACCTTGACCCTGTAAGACCCAAGCATAAAAATAATATCTATTTTTTTTTTGTTTTAAGTCAGATGATGTTGTAAGAGTCTTCTGATGCAAATAAACAAGGCAATAGGACCCATTGACTATGTAAATGTGATCTTTTCCCCAAAAAAGTTTGCAAATGTGTTTTTTGGAGAGATAAAAGTTACGTTGTAATATTACAACAAGGGGTCTTACAGGGTTAAGAGTGTGAGCGCAGGAATGGAGAGTGTGTGTGTGTGTGTGTGTGTGTGTGCGTGCGTGTGTGTGTGTGTGTGTGTGTGTGTGTGTGTGTGTGTGTGTGTGTGTGTGTGTGTGTGTGTGTGTAGGTGTGTCTGTGTGTGTGTGTGTGTGTGTGTGTGTGTGTGTGTGTGTGTGTGTGTGTAGTTGCCTCTGGTTGACCCTGCATGCTGAGATTCCTCAAGAGTGCAAGCCGAGGGATGGGGAGTGTGTTTGTGTGTGTGTGCATTGACCTGGGTAAGGTGTGAAAAGGGCACAGGATCAAAGTGCTAACAGCCAGGCACCTGTTTCCTCTCCTAATCATCCTCTGTTAAAATCCTCAGCAGGACTTCTCCACTAACGCTCATAGCTTGACATAGACTCTCGCTCCACCTCTCTCTTTCCCTTTCTCTCTCTATTTTGTCATTCTTTATGTCTCTCTCTCTTGCCTTGACTCTCTCTGTCCCGCTGGTTTCTATCCCTCCTCTCTCTCTCTCTCTCTCTCTCTCTCTGTCTCTCTCTCTCTCTCTCTGTCATCATCCTTCCCCTTTGCCAGATGAGATAGATGAACACCAAACACAAGCGCTGGCGCTCCCGCGGTAATTCGCTTATTGAAAGTTCAAGCTTGACTTCACGGCACACCGCCTATTACCGCGGCCCGGCCCTTCTCCTGCCAGCCATGCTTTTACCTCAGACTGCCTGTGATTGGTCTTGACACGGAGAGCCATCACCATCCAGGGCTAGATATACTGCACTTAAGTCAAACAGGGCGGACTGTAGAGCTTGACTCCTTTTCCTCTGCAAAACTGAATCCAAGCATAGCGTTACATCAGGCTGGAGAAAGCCAAGAAATAATGGAGCTGCCTTTCAGTCCAAAACAGAGGCGCCTTTTTTATACTCGATAAAAACGGAAAGCTTCAACTCTGTTTCTCTCTATTAAATTCAAATGGCTTCATTGGGATGACTGCATCCAAAACAACATAAACATTATAGTGACATAAACTACACGATTGTAATAAACATAAATTGCTACTAATCAGAATAAGAGTCTCTTTCTTGCTCTCTCGCCTCATCGCTGTGGAAAAAACAACCATCTTAGAGGGTGCTGATGTCCTCCAGCCTGTCAAGGTCAGTCATAGTTACCATTCTTCAGGGTGAGGCCGTCTTTACAGCCGCATGCGGGCGTGACGTTTTGTCGATTCAATCAGTAGTGAAGGGTCCAATAAGCTCCCTTCAGTGAAGGCTCATTAAAGAGGAATGTGTCAAACCCCGAGAAGCCTGCGCTCCATCAGTCCCCTCTAGTCGTGCCGGCGCTGAGCCACATGCCAGCCGGATACGAGCCAGACACACACACACACACGTGTTTTTCCTATTTTTTCTTCTGAAGCTATGCTTACAATCATTCTCATTCACAGTTTGTTAGTCGACCGCAAGAGTCAGGCAGGATTCACTACCCATGTTTGTTGAACTGAGTTGTGGTGGGAAATATCAAATGAACAAAACCAAGTAAAAATGCGCAGCTGTGACATTTAGAATGTTCATTTGTGAAAGGTCAAGTCATATTTGAAAATAAATCAGCTGTTATTGGTGTTTTAAAGCATCACTGTGTGTGTGTGTCTCTGTGTGTGTGTATGCGTGACTACCATTCTTTCCTTAATTATGCTCTGAAAAGAGAAGAGGTCAAATGCAAAACATTGAAATGACTTCTGTAGTATTATAATGGAATACACAATCTGTGTGGGGGAAAAGCATCATTTCAAAGCACTATTCCTGCAGTTGCACCCGTAGAGCAGACTATTAACAACACAAAGGTCACTGGCTCATTCGCAAGGGAGCACACACACACACATTTTTCCTGACTAGAGCGTTGATTTTTCAGAGAGAAAATGATCTACTGTATTAATGCACATTAGTATTTTATTGCCCATTATTTTCCCCAGAAGACTCAATTGTTTGTCTCTATGGTTAGTCATTGCACACATTCTGGTTAATTAAAGACTCTATCATCTAATTTTGCCTCTGACAGACAGGGGTTCCAGCAGTGTGTGGATCTTACGCCACCCGCGCTGGTGGTGTTTGAGATCAGGACTCTTATACAACACTATACCATTTCTCCTCAGTCCTGCTGCTCAGATCCCCCTGTGCTGAATATCTTTCATCGCTCCCTGCTTCGAGCACATCTGATGAAAGTGTAATTATGATGCTCCTGATGACCTCATTTAGGTGTTCAGCCAATCAAGAGAGCCATTGATGAGGTCAGATAGTTACGCATAGCAGGGACAGACATAAGATACGATGAGATTAAAAACACTCCAGAGTAAGTCTTTATTTGGATAGTCCGCCTACAGAGACTTAATTTGGACAGTCCACCTACAGAGACATAATTTGGACAGTCCGCCTACAGAGACTTTACAGATGGTTTGTTGAAATTCAAGCTCAGTCTTTCTAATTAAACATCATCTTCACCAAACCCAACCCCTAACCCTAACTTTAACCATAAATTACAGTTAACAGAGTTTGAACAGATGTTTTGTTTATAATCTGACTGCCCGAAGATATTTGACAAAGAGTGTTTGAGTGTTTCTTAAGTGTGCATGTCTGTGTTTGTTGTGGAAGTGTACGTGTGAGTGTATGTGTGTGTTTGTCCACATTCTCTGTCTTTGTGTCTACCTGTGTAAAATGCAAACACATAGTTTGTTTATAATTTAAACATCTGTTGATATTGTATAGGGGGACCTAACTTATAAAGTGTGACCCACTACTATTTTATTCCAATTGTATAAACTGTTATTCCCTGAGTGGAAATGTAAGGCCAACGCCATTCTGCTAAATGTCAAAGTAGACAACATGAAGAATAGAGAGTACATCTGCACCAGGTCAAAGGTCAAAGGACATATTGAGGGCAACTCATGTGGGCTGCCATCAGGGGCGGCTTGTTCATAAGGGTGATTGGGGCGACAAACTGCATAAGGAAAAAGAAAAAAAAAATGCTCCTGATGTATAAACGCAATATCCTTGTAAGTTGCGTAAATGACGACATGTACATTTAAATGTAATAATTAGTTTCTGTCGGATTCTACCATTAGACCGTCTGATCTGCCTCTGTATGTCATTGTCGAATCAGGTAAGAGTCATTCAGTCAGCCTAAAGTCGTGCTTCAAATGGGGCGAAACGAGAATCGCCCCAGACCTCTCCCATTGACTCCCATGTTAAATCTTTTTTTTTTTTTCGCAAAACAGAGCTCTATGGTTTCCGGGAGGGCTCGCCCCTCCATGTCGTGTCATAAGTAATGGATGTAAAAGCTATAAGTACGTCATACAGATTCGACCAAGGCATATTCTGTCGAGAAGAATTCTAGTGCTCAGTGCAAGAACTCAATTCTTTCTTTGTAAGAAATGATTTTCCGTAAAAAAAAAAAAGAATTTTTCTTTTTCACATTTTGGTGAATTCCGTTTTATTCAGTTTCTGCTTATTTTGTTCAGGCATTTATGGCTGAAAATGAGTTAATAATATGTGCCACAAGGGACTCAGACCTTCTACTAAGATTGTTGTTTGCCAGCCATCAACAGAACAGAAGAGATTATGTGTAACATACTGTATCTCAGGGAGATCATTTATAGCATACTGTATCCCAAAGAGATCATGTATAACATACTGTATCCCAAAGAGATCATGTATAACATTCTGTATCCCAAGCTTAATGCTGCTGATGCAGGCTTAGTTTTTTTTAACAAACCTTTCTTTCCCCTCTACCAAAGTATACACAGAATCTTTCATCACACCCAGGATAAATGACTTAAAGTGGCAGTGTTACACATTAAAGGCCTTTTCTATAGTAGAAAAAAGAAATGGCTTCATTAATGCTTAATCAGCCCCTGTCTCTGGGCGTGGATGAAGCTGTCTTTAAGTTGACCTCCGGCAGCTGTGCAGAAAGGCTGTGTGTGTCATCATCAAAGCACCCTCTCTCTCTCTCTCTCTCTCTCTCTCTCTCTCTCTCTCTCTCTCTCTCTCTCTCTCTCTCTCTCTCTCTCTCTCTCTCTCACACACACACACACACACACACTCACACACGGTGTGAGCTCTGCTCAGTAAAATGTAATACTCAATCCACACCTGATCAGCCGGACGGTAGAGGGGTGATATGTGATGACGGTGTGACTGCAGGCTCTTTGATCTGGCAGCTCCATATGTACGCATGACAGAACAAAGGTGTTCTGATCGCGCACGTGAGCCCACACCTTCATATATTTGCTCAGGAGAAATCAGTATGGGATGGACAAAAGTACACACACACACACACTTACACAAACTCATACACATTAACACACACCCACTAATTCATACACATTAACACACACACACACACACACACACACACACACACACACACACACTTACACCCACTCATACATACACATTAACAAACACAAACACACACACACACACACACACACACACACACTTATACCCACTCATACATACACATGAACACACACGCTCACGTACATACACACACACACACACACACACATACACACACACACACACGCACACTTATACCCACTCATACATACACATAAACACACGCTCACGTACATACACACACACACACACACACAGTAGCATATACACACACAGTTCGGATAGGCTCACACTGCCCACAAGCACACATACTCACACAGTCACTCAGACATCCTAGTGTGTGTGCACCGTCATGTGCGATTAGGACGCAGACCTGATGCATGTGCTCGCCGCTTGTGATGAAGTCAGCCATGAAATTGATCCGGCCGTTTGGAGAGTCCTCTGTGTCTTTATGGGGGTATAGGCACTGCAGGATATTACTGCACCAATGAGACACACACACGCAAACGCACACACACACACACACACACATACACACAGACACACACACACACACACACACTCACTATCCTACCCCCCAATCTTACAGCGAGAAGCCATATCAGCCCCAATGACAAGCATGTGGATTTAAATGCCTGGCCGTCGAGTCTCAGCTATCTGAGTGTCAATGGTGGACAGTAACGAAGTAAATGTAATTCATTCCTGTACTTAAGTAACATATCTATGTATCTGTACTTTACTCAAGTATTTATATTTTGTGAGACTTTATACTTTCACTCCACTACATTTCAAAGTGAAAATTCATACTTTTTACTCCATTACATTTAGTAAAACCTCTCGTTCCTTTTTACCAAAGCGAATCAAATAATGAAAGGTCAAAGTGAGTTCACAATTACACCAATCAGGATAGTGCTATTTGCTCTAAAGTCCTTTCGGTTTTGTCAGTTTCGTTCGTTCGTTGAACGCGAGCTACGTTGAATTCTGCAGCAGTTTGAGGCTGTTTTATGCTCAAGCAGCCTATGTTACGCTACATAAATGTGTAAGAAACATGCACAATCAACTGTGTTTCTGCTCAGGCTCACATTTTAAAATGCTTGCCTTTTATCAGGGCACACGACGTCGCAAACTTTTATCATGCAGTTCTTGACTCCCTCGGTAAAGGTATCACTACACACTTCTTTACAGTCTTCGGTGCAGACCGGTATGCTCTAATTTTGTACAATTTATGCAAAAACTAGTTCCTGTAATGACATTTTCTTTCTTCACGTTTGATCTGAGGTCAAGTGTTTTGTTTTTGTACCTACGGTTGTGTGGAATATCACTGCTACCACTAGTTTTCAGCACAAACTAGTATAACTAGGTCAAATGTTGTTTTTGTACCTAGGGTTGTGTAGGGAATATCACTGCTATCACTAGTCTTCAGCAAAACTAGTATAGCACCACATTCTCTGATTTTGTGGAACAAGTTCCTGTAATGGTATTTATCATACTTTGAAACATAAATCAGGATTTATGTTTAATGTTTATGTTTAAGGGTAACACAGACAGACAGATGTGATATAGTAAAGGAGCTTATGTTTAACTCCACATTTTTTTATAATTAAATGTGCAACTAAGTTACAAATAAATGTAAAATTAAAGAATTGTTCTCTTGTATTTCATAACCACTTTGTCTTACCTAATGGCAATAGATAGCTTTCAATGTTTTGTGCTTATACACTATTTAATAGACAAATATAAGACACTATTTAAAGATTGGCATTAGTATTTTCAGTTGATTGAGCCGGAGCTTTGATGTGAAAATGATAAAAGGCCATTAGAACCATAATTAATTAAGGTACTTTTACTTTTAATACTTAAGTATATATGAAGGCAAATACTTTTATACTTCTACTTAAGTGGAAATTCAAAGTGCATACTTCCACTTTTACCGGAGTAATATTTTACACCAGGTATCTATACTTTCACTTAAGTACGTAGTTAGTGTACTTCGTCCACCACTGCTGAGTGTGTAGCAACAGCACCTGCACTTTGCGTGACTGTGTGTGCGTGTGTGCGTGTGTGCGTGTGTGTGCCCCCGACTAGTGATTCCCCTGAATAATATGAACATATTCCTGTATGCACCAAAGCCCCCGGCTGACACCCATACACACAAACACACACACACACCCATACACACAAATTATCTCACTAATGCAGACCACAATAACAGGGGGAGGGTGGGGGGAGAGAGCGAGAGATAGAGAGAGAGAGAGAGAGAGAAAAGAGACAGAGATGAAAGGGAAAAGGATGGAAATTGATGCTATACATAATGAATTGTTGCATCTCAGAGCATAAGCAAGTCAATAAGGTTCTGCGGTTGCTGCTGTTAGTAATTATATTGATTATGTGCATATTCGCCTACACAGTAGGACACTACATACAGACCCTCTTTTTGATCACACTGTTATTATATCTGAAACATTCAAATGGAGCTCTGTAATTTAACACCCATTTACACCTTCATGTGCACTCATGCATAACTACACGTACACAATCTACCACTGACTCCTATGTTTAAGGACATCTTTGATGTCATGCACTATAGACTTGATCAAACGTTACAAAGTACTATGTAATTAAGCATGCATACTTAAAATATACTTGTTGGGATGAGGACTAAAGCCTGGATTATTCACATAGACATTGTGTCCTAGCTAGAGAAGTAATCTGCATGAGAACCGAGGGGGTGATCGAGCGTCTGAAATGCATAGCTCTCAGCTTTCCATTGGTTGCCATTTATTTCTGCTTTATATAACAACAAATTACTTCACTTCTGAAGAGTTCTGTGCCTTTGTTATTTTCTGGAGAAAAAGGATACTGAATGACTGGCTCCATAACCTTATAGATCACTTCATGGCCTTATAATAAAAGTTTTTTACTAACTATGCTAAAAACTATGTTGCAAACCATGCGACATCCACACGAGAGCAGCGGGAGTGAACTAAGTGCTTTGTTTGGATTAGAAGCTTGTAGGGAATCCAAAAAAAAAATCAACTTTCCCCAATGCAGTACCCCATAAAGAGATCAGTGAATCACATCAGAATCAGAATCATTTCCATGTACAAATAAAGGAATTCAAAGGCTGTAAAAATAAGCCAAAATAATTTTTAAATAAAAATATTTTTTTTTTCTAACAGGCAAGTACTATGTTTCTTCCATTGCTTTGAATCACCAACCACAGCCTTATGCTTGTGCAGTCGACAGTCAACAAGAGGCCCATCAATATATAGCACGTCTGGCTTAACTCTATTGAACCCTATGGAATGGCTTCACCCATCTTTTAATGTCTATGATGACCAGGTACTGTCACACCGATGTGTTTAGAATGTTGTACAATGAACATTTAAAAAAAAAAATCTGGGTCCATTGAACATAATGTGGAATTTTAGAATCTTACATGAATGCATTCTTCTGTTAGAATGTTCCAAACTCCCCCGCTGAAAAGTAAAATTACAGGAATATTTCAGAGAGGCCATTAAACTATAGAGGACCATGGCCCTTTGAGTGTCTTTGTCCTGTCATGTTATCCATCCTTCCATGGATGAATAAACATTTGTTTATACATACATGTGAAATCTAGCCCTGCTGCAATTATGTCACGCACACATGGTACAGGCAGGATGTCTCCCTACTTTCCTCTCTCTCTACACACACACACACAACACACACACACACACACACACACACACACACACACACACACACACACACACACACACACGTCCAGACACACACAAACATGCACACAAACACACACACAATGTAGAGTTGTACTGCCAAAAAAGATTAACCATGGTTCACCTCCTGAACGTCAGCAGATGACTCTGGAACAGATTGTGGATCAGAGCCACATCAGGGCCGGATCTTGGCCAGATCCAAGCGTATCCCCTACAGAGTGATATACTATCTAGGAAGACAGGCAGGTTCTATCTCAGCAACCCTCAGCCTCAGATTTATCTCATATCACAATAACATTGCAAATTTGGAGAAATACATTATTAATTTTTCATGGGCTATGACTGCCACCTCTTTCTGACAAGTATTCCTTTTTTCATCTCGTTTCTCATTTCCTGTAGAACACCTGAGACACATAAAACCCCCTCCCACACACACACTCACACACAGAGAGACATGCACGCAGGCACAATACCTTCCCACACACACACTCACACATAGAGAGACATGCACACACACAACCCCCTCCCACACACAAACTCACACACAGAGAGACATGCACACCTACAACCCCCTCCCACACACACATACACACACACACGCACTTCCTGTAGAACACCTGAGACATATACAACCCCCTCCAACACACACACAGAGAGACATGCACACACACACACTCTCACACAAAAGGACATGCACACACACAACCCCCTCCCACATACACACTCACAGAGAGACATGCACACCTACAACCCCCTCCCACACACACACTCACACAGAGAGACATGCACACCTACACACACATGCACACTCCCACACACACATACACACACACACCCACACATACACAGGCTCACCATGTTACTGGCTACTGAAATGATATCTGGCAGCAAATCATTTTGAGAGCATCTCAACAGAATGGAACTTGCTGCCCTACTCAGTGCTTTTCTCTACCCCACCCTTCTCTCTCTCTCTCTCTCTCGCTCTCCCTTTCTATCTTTCTCTATACGTGACTGCCTCTCTCACTCACTCTCTCTTTCTTCCTCTCTGTCAATGCCTGCCTATCTCTCGTTCTTCCGACATCTCCTACTTTCTCGCTCTACCTCTGCTTGACTATACCTCTCTCCCTCTCGACCTTTCAAACTCACTCCTTCTCTTTCTTCCCCTCTCTCTCTTTCTCCCTGTCTTCTTTCCTCTTTCATATCATGCTGTTGCTCCGATGGAGAGAGTAAATTACGCTCTGCAGCAGAACAGGACAGTGCGAGCTCTGGAAGAAAAGGAGACCTGAAGAGGCCTTCTCTGTGAGATTCAAAAGAGACCACGGGCCCAAGGATGCCCCCCCCACCCCCCAGCTGCATCTTTCTTCTTTCTCTGAGGCCAGAAGATAATGATAGCCGGAGAGACACTCACCCACCAAGGCAGAATTTGGAAGAGCTTATTTTTGCTTGCCCAGTCCTGTAGTGAATGGAGGACATGCTGAGAACTTTAAAGGGTGTAGAGGCGCTTTCTTTCTGTGTGTGTGTGTGTGTGTGTGTGTGTGTGTGTGTGTGTGTGTGTGTGTGTGTGTGTGTGCATGTCTGTGTGTGTGTTTGTGTGTGTGTGAGAGTGTGTGTGTGTGTGTGTGTGTCTGTGTCTGTGTCTGTGTATGTGTAGGTGTGTGTGTGTGTGTGTGTGTGTGTGTGTGTGTGTGTGTTGTCTGTGTGTGTGTGTGTGTGTGTGTGTGTGTGTGTGTGTGTGCATGTGTGTGTGTGTGTGTGTGTGTGCCTGTGTGTGTGTGTGTGTGAGAGAGAGAGAGAGCGTCCCCAATTCGCTGCGCTAACCAGTACCAGCCCAACACAGCACACTTCCTGTGTGGAGGCAGAGTGCATGAAATTAAAACACACTCACACAGACACGGATGAACACACCCTCACACACAGGCACACACATACATCCATTCTCACACAAACATATGTCCATTCACAAACACACACACACACACACACAGACTAGTACCAGTGTACAAACACTGACGTGCATGTACACACACACACACACGCACACACATACACACACTCAACCACTCCCTTTAGGCTACCTCTTCCACAGTTCACCATATTCCCAGTCCTCCACTCCTCTAATGGTGTTTGTGGGTTTCACGCACGCGGCCCTTAGAATTGGATTGATGTGCTGACCTTGGGGCCATGCTGCCTTCTTTATCAGCTCTCTGCCACAGATCCATTTTAAATATCCATCCTGAGCCAGGAGATGGAATTGAGCATGAATCCTGGTCTGGCCTGCGCTGTGCTGCCCTGCCCTGGCTTGCACAGCTCCATCTCCTGTGAGTACCCTGTGGATGTTTGTGGCACCACCTCAGCGTTGGCAGTAATTGCTTTGGGTGTGGAAAAGCTCCCCGAAAGCCGCTACACTCGCTGCTGACACAATTACTGAGTGAGTTCTCAAAATGAAAAGCGATGTCCCGGTGATCACGCAGCTGGCCGCGGGGGTTCAGGTGCCGTACACACGAGTGCTCCCGCGGTGAGGGGGGCTCTCCGGCGGCTGCGGTGGTTGTGGGGGTGTGAAAAGGTTATGTGAGCCTAATGGGATTAATGTACAGCAAACGGCAAAACCTGTTTGTGTCCTATATGACAACTTGTCCAGGGTTCTTCACAGAGGTATTGCTTTTACCTGCAGTTTCACATCTGCCAATGGTTTTCAGCATCCACTGTGTTCCAGAAATCCTCCATCAAGATTAGTTTGGGTTCAGTTGTAGGTATAGATCAGCATTACATCAGTGGGACCCACATGTAGCAAATATATTTTTGTGGATAGAGAGAATTGCCACAATATTTCCACCACAGGCTGCAGAGTCTGCCACAGAAACTGAGCTTCAAAGATTTGATTTGAAATGCTGAAAGTCAAGGCCAAGTCTGCAGTTCTGGCGAAAGGTTGTTGATACTTGAGCTCAAAGGCCAATCAAATTACACCCCTTTCTTCTGTACCCCTGAAGCAACATGCTGATTTGCTGGAGTAGTGTGTGGCTCGGTCCAAGCCACTGTGATTGCTTTCCTTTTTACAGACTCAGAATTGTGTTTGAACACTGGAGATGTTTTGAGCACTTACTCAGAACACAGAGAAGGGGTCGTGAAGAGCAATTCGCTGAATTTGGCAAGAAGTGTGCTGGACCACAATTGCACACTGTGCCTTTAAATATCATCATAATAGAAATATTGTAATGTTATTGGGCGGCCATATGGGAAGAACCAGCATCACTTGCTGTTCAGGTTCTCCTGGACCAAGGGCCACTTCCAGGAAACCAGTGTTTGGGGGCAGGTGTTACTAAAGCCAACTCACACACTGAGGTGCATAATCCTGATATGCCAACACCGCTGTCAGAGACATATACCCATAAGAGACACATTTGACCGTGTTTCTGTCAGAGACTTGTACACAGAAGAGACACATTTATTGTGTTTTAGACAGAGAGGGTGAGTATAAAACATAATTGGACAATGTAGCACCAAACCATGGAATCTTGTTACCTCTGTATACATTTGTCAGCAGTATTGCCACTAACCAGTCTGTCTATATTAATCATATGAAGCTGAGGTTCAGTGCAGGGTGGATATTGCACCCATGCAAACTAAAAAAAACATGGGGACAAAATGTCTTGCAGAGCAACAGATATGGTGTACTGGCTGAACTACCTCAGTAAGCACAAACGGAACAAAATAAACCTGAAGACAGACCTAGCATATAAAACAATAAGATCAAGTAAATGTTGTTTACAGCATTGATACAGAATCTTTCAAACAAACACAATGTAATTAGAATTAGTAGAACCGAGGAATAGTTTTAGAATAGAACTGTTAGAATGGTAATAGAATCTTTTTTACAATCTTATCATCCCATCCCTCTCTACCCTTGTCTGACGGCTTGGCTAGTAGGACTACTGCTTGTTAATTGTGTGTAATAACTATATGACAACTATTTAAACCACTAATATGTTTATGATGTGTTCATGACATCCTGAAATTTATTTTGTTGCACACAAATTGCACACACATGTGAAGGGAAAAAAAACGATCTGTCGTTCTACGGTCCCGTTCCCAGGTCCTTCCAAACTCTACGAGCTGTATGACATCATGATCTAATGCAAGAGGCCCTTCTCTCTCCTGCTATGCTGAGCCTGAGCCCTCATCACCTCTTACATGACCTCAAAATCCTCTCCTGTCAGACTCTGCCTCTTTTTCCAGCTTCAAACGAAAGGATTAGCCATTACAAGGCATTTAATAGTTCTTACACGTCAATTTACTTCATTAGACCTCATTTTGACAAAGCCCAGCATTTCTGAGTCTACCGCCTCAACCCAGTGAGCCTCAAAGGGGCTTTGCAACAATGGGAAAGTTTATTCCAGAAAGTTCTTTAAGCAGCATGTTATTCATCACTGTTGCAGGCAATTTGTTTCCTTTTATACAGGTTAACGAATCAACTCATTCTGTCTTTCTCTCTCTCTCTCTCTCTCTCTCTCTCTCTCCCTCTTCACGTTCTTTTCTTCCCATTTTTGCTTATTTATCACATCCTTTGTGACTCCCTGCTCAAAATTACCCAGAATTTACAAACTGCACGCTCTCGCAGTTATACGCCATGACAGATCTTCATTAAAATAACAATGCCTTGTTTATTTCTCATTTTATTTAAATTCACGGGGATGCCGGGTTTATTACATTGTGTTGTTGTGATAATGGGATTATTTGCAAGTGTAATTCATGTTTGTGAGGCGAGAAACAACTGAATGGCTAATAACGAATCCTTTATGTCCCAAACCTGGTCGTTACGGCCACCACATGAAAACAATGGATAGGATGACAGCTTCCTCTGGGTGACATAAATAAGGGGGCTCGCCAGCAGAGAATTACATTTGTCGTGAAAACAATAACTTTTGTTTGTTCACACAATGCCCGTGCCCCACAAGGTAGTGACAATATCTGTATGCTTTCTTAAGGGGAAGAAAACGAGAACCAAATGATCTCCGACTGATGACTCAGCATCTTCATTTGAAGTTAAAAAGGGAGTTTTGTTTTAGTTTTATTGTTTTTAAATAGACGATTGTTGTCTTCATCAGGCTGGACAATTTCTTTTTAATGAGTGGTGTCTTTAAACATGCGGGATGCTTTAATTTTTTATGTTCACAATTGGAGCTCTCCCTTGTGACCCTGCAGAGTGAAAAACTAATTATCAAGTTGTTTGCCTACAAATAGGGTGTCTTGGGAATTGACAAGTACTTGTAAATCCACTGTGTGACTAATACCAATCGTTTTATTTAATGCACATAATAGTTACGAACTCCGTCAGTGGCTTTGTTGTTGTGAGGGTCCCCACAGCGGTTTGTATTAAAAAAAAATCGTCACATTTGTGTCAGCACTAATCCATAGTGCCATCTAATTATATACTGTATTTCAAAAGAATAAATAAAAACAACATGACACAACTCAGTGGTGCACAAGTGACCCCCACCACATGAGGTCAGGAGAGCTGGGGCTGAACTACCGAACGTTTGAACCCCTTTTTTAGGCCCAAATTGCACTGTTGCAATTTACATTTGTGTGCTTGATTAACTAAGAAGGTGCTGTTCCAGTTAGACAGGGGAGAGAAAAAAAAGGCACGGAACACAAGAGTGTGTGAGTGTGTGCGACTGGGGGGGGGAGTGTTGACGTTGTTGGGAGGGTGGATACTGTGAGTGCATCCGTGGTGCTCCAAAGCCTCTTTCGCCTTTGAACTAAAATCTATTCAATGTTGATGCGACAGAACTTGCAGATCACATGCCATTCATCATTGCTATTTATAGGCTTCGGTCGCTGTTGCATGGGGCAAAAGTCAGCTGTAACCTGTAGGGAAAGCCGGTATGCCTACCTAGATGGTATTTTCAATATTACACTTAACATTTATTTAGAGATTTTGATACTGACCAGTAATGGGCAATGGCTGAACTGTTAACCATCAGGGACTGAGCCTGGATTCTTCTTGATAAAAAAATCTAAATAGACTGTAAAAAAAAGTGTTGCCAGGCTACACAACTCGAACCAATCACTCGTTCCATGTTTACCAGTGAACTCTAAGTAGATCATGTTCTAACTGACAAGGTCCGAATCCACGCTCTCGTTCATCAGCCCCCTATAGGTCAACAATGACAGTTGTGAGTGTTGAAAGGACAAATTGCCAGAGAAGCCTCTCAATAATTTGCCAGGCTCTCGTTTCTCCATGAGTCAATAACTTTCTTATCTGCACTGACTAGGAACAAGTTGCCAGGCTACACAGCTCAAAACAATCACTTGTACATTATTCACCAGTGAAAAATGGGAAAATCAAGTTCTCACTGAAAAGGGTCTGAATCCACCTCTCTCGTTTGTCAGCTTCCTATATGTGAACGTTGACTGTTGTAACATTGAAGGAACAAATTGCCAGGCACTTTTTCCTTCATGAGGCAGTGACGTTATCATCCTCACTGACAACTGCTCACTGGTCTCATATGATGGCTCCCTTAAGACAAAATGAAAACTGCTGTGATTATCTTCTCCCCAGCCCAGGACGGAGCTGACTGGGGCCTAGATGAATGCATTGGCATGTGTTAAAGTTTTTAAGAAACGTTTTAGTCCGTCATTGCAAGTTAAATGACCAATATGTAAGACATTTCCTGTACTAAATCATAAAATAAATATGATATGTCATCAGAGATTAAGTAAAAAGCTTAACTGAAATACTGGCTTCTCTGACAACAATGATACGGCCAGTACATTCTCTTTCAGTTCCAGAGCAGAACTTCTGTTTGTGTTTTGGCATGTGTTATTCCGCCAACTGCCCATTTTCCCAGTACCATTTCGACACCCCTGGTTGCCCTATAAGAATGCGAACACAGCGTGCAACCACTATGAGCAAACGAACTGGACAAACAGAGATAATGTTTGATTCTCCCCGACCAAAAAAGCCTCTGTATCCTTTTAAAAAGCTGCATGACCAGAGACGTAGTAAAATGCAGGTAAATATTAGATATGCATTTGAAAGATGGAGACAAGTACAGAGAACAAAAAAGGATTTTAAGATTTTTTTACTCTGAACAGGTAAGCATTGAGCTTCAGCTAAGGTTAGCTAACCTTAATGAACTTATCATGGCTACTAGTAGGGATGGGCAGTTTAAGTCATTTCAACCATCCAGAACTAGCATTCATACCCTGTGGTACATGTGCATCTGGGTTATCAAGGCACAACGCCAGTGAAGTGATTCCAAGTAGCTCTGGCTAAGGCAGTAATGTGAACACACGCTAATGTACTGCTATCATTCACACCAGAGGACCAACTGGTTTCTACCTTGGCAACAGCCAGCGTGACAAATATAGCCTACTACATAAACTGCAAGTTTGACTCTAAATTGACTCAATTTAGGAATGTGATACGTTGAACGAATACCTCACAGATTTCAGTCATGTTGACTTAAGGTATGCAGGACCTGCACTCCTCTGTCTCTTGAACGCTAGGACCTGCACTCTCTTCTTCACCTCCTCCTCCTCTCTTAAGCTCATCCTCTCTACATTCTGCAACTGGTATCAGCGGCACCTGACCAGCCCCCACTGGCTTCACTTGACACAGGTAAGAGCACATCATAACTGAGATCTGCATCAGGCAGCAACAAAGAAGAACAAAAGGCTACTTCTCCGAAATAGATGTGAATTGATTCATACGTTATCTGTTTAATTGAGCAATATGTTATCCTTATCGGGCCTGGAAAGAGAAAAAAACTCCAACTCCAGTGTGTAGCCTATTTTAGAAGTAGTGGGTTAGTTTTTTCGGATAACAGGCTTAGCTCTGGCTAACGTACATAGCCAGCCATGCAACACTGACAGTATAAAAACCCATATCAGCTGGTTTATAATTTGCAAACGGTAGAAAATGATCTACTAATTGTGTACGACTCAACACTATAGTGTAGTGTATAGTATAGTATAGTGTACGTCAAAGTGTAACATTGCACTAGTCTTGCACTCATTTGTGTAGGTTCTGTGTCCTCAACCTGACAACCTGCATGATCAACTCGGCAACTCTCCAGTATTGTGAATTTAGAATGCAGTACTGATTTTAAACAAGTGGTTTCCGGGCTACATATCGCTACTGTAACGTAATTGCAACCGTGTATGTTATAAGCTTATTAGATTTTTGGGGTTCATGGCCGTAGCTTAAAGATCACCATTTATAACACACTAACTTTTACTGAACGAGAGGACCAAAATGAACAA
The DNA here is from genome assembly GCF_963457725.1 of Sprattus sprattus. Taxonomy (NCBI): domain Eukaryota; kingdom Metazoa; phylum Chordata; class Actinopteri; order Clupeiformes; family Clupeidae; genus Sprattus; species Sprattus sprattus. The sequence continues at coordinate 5,227,499 of NC_137918.1, forward strand.
AGGGCCTGGAGCAATTGGCTGGACAGATTTGAAAGAACCATGTCTCTAAACAGAGCAAGATGGCCTACCGCTAATGGACAAAGATTCAACCTCCTTGCCTGTCGGCTATGATTTGTCAGAGTCTTGAGTTTTTTACACCCTGACAAGAAACCCTAGTCGTCTATGCCTGGTCTTTCGGTTAGTAGCAGACTAGGGCTGAACACAGCCTACAATAGCCATACCCGTCTTTCAAAACTTTCTGTTCAGATTCTTATACTTGTCTAACCCCAGGTTTAGGGAACCTGAAAAAAAAACCTGGTATTATTATGCAAGCTGTTAGTGGTATGTATTAGGGATTATAACAAAATAAACACCCACAGCCACAATCAGTCAGGGCTGCTTTTATTCTATCCAATTCATAATTAGACTAAGCTGATTGAATATCACATCTAACAATGCAGTGGAAAAAAGGAAGCCGAAGAAAAACAAACACCTTAATTGCAAAGGTTAAGTATATGTGATGAATTTGGTCATTTGGATTGTTTGGAAATTAATAGTTTTGAATTATGTAGGCATATCATCTTAATTAAGATTATCAAACTTTATTAAACAATTGGGCTCTATCGCGTTATTTAGCTGTTTCTGATTGGACGAGAGATGTTCCATGAGTTGAATTATCCTAGAACAACCCAACTCGGACTTTTGACAGCTAATAATAAATCACTCCACGATGAAACATTCTATAGTGCGTTGATGATAACCGTTAATTCAAAGTTCTTATAATTCCAAACCAAGACGTTGACAATGGAACAATTTTTTGTGGCGGAGAAACAATGGCGAAATAAACATTTTGAAATCAATAACTTTGTGTTGAAATGTTAATTGGTTGACTATAGAATTGTTTTATAAAGGAATATAGTACACGTGCGAGTGGGGTAGGTAAGGGATATTCCCACGGAATATTCCCACAGACACAAGCACGCACACACACACGCACACACAAAGACAGACACACACACAAGCACACACACACACACACACACACACAGCACACTGACCTCCCCAGATACAAGCCAAAGCATTAAGCCACTTACACTGAATATTAGCAGCACTAAATGTATGAATGGCAAGCATTTATTTTGGGAGCTAAAACAAACTGAATACAAATGATTCATGTATACATTTCCGAGGCAAGGAGGTGTGGTAGAAGAAAGACTGGTTGGAGATGGGACTGCAAAGTGCCTGTTTATGAGTTTGTGTATTTGTTTGGGAATGTGTAAACCCTATGTTTCTGTGCTGTGTGTGGTATTTATTTACAGCATATTGTGTGTGTGTGTGTGTGTGTGTGTGTGTGTGTGTGTGTGTGTGTGAAAGAGAGCGAGAGAGAGAGAGAGAATATGTGCCTTGTATTTGAGTCTGTGTGTGTATTCAGTGGTCTTTATGTTTATTTGCACACCTGTGTGTGTGTGTTTGTGTGTGCCTGTTCAGACAGTGGAGAAAAGTCAAGGGGATTCCTCCCATCTAGCTTGTAGATTGCACCCCTGTACTCAGTCAAGGCTAATTAGAACTGGCTTTGATGCACCACTCAGTTCCAACACATGGAATCATTATTGGGATGCCAATGGGCCCTGGACAATGGAATATGAAAGAGCCTGGCGACACATTCAAATAAGTGTGCTGGTTTTGTGGTCGTGTTCCGAAAGTATGTCTGTGTGTGAGTGTATGTGTGTGTGTGAAAGAGACAGAGGGAGAGAGTCTGCGTGATAGAGAGATATTCCTAAATGATTGATTATCTCAGAAGATGACTGTTAAACCAAAAGGCTTTTGTGTCATATATCTGCCCCATGCACCGTCCCCACTGTGAAGATTGCATCCATCTCATACCTTCCTGATTGTGAATCTTGTATCTGTGTCATGCCTTCCTGACTGTGAAGCTTGTATTTGTCTCATACCTTCCTGACTGTGAAGCTTGTATTTGTCTCATACCTTCCTGACTGTGAAGCTTGTATCTGTCTCATTGCTTCCTGACTGTGAAGCTTGCTTGATGGTATGGAGGTGTGTCAGCGTGTGTTTGTGTGAATGTGTGTGATGGAACTGGAATTATTGTTATTATTATAGGTAAACATGTACTGCTCTGTATCTACAACTCACTCTAAATGTGTACTACGTCTGTCTCTCACTAAGATCCAATACAAATGACATGTGACACTCCCTCCCCCTCTTCCTGCTAGAGGCCTTGTGTCCTGGCATCACCATCCCCCCATAGGTGAACTATCCCCCTCACTGTATTCCCCCTCCCCCCCTCCTGAACTGTATAAAATGCATTGCATTCTGCTATCAAGTTAGACCGTCCTTGAACCAACAACCAAGAGGGGTCTCCATGCTGAAATACAAACCAACTGAAACTGACTCTGCCTCCGGTCCATTCTTCAACTTTAGCGTGCTTATTAATATTCTATTATGTGTGTGCATACATATGAGTATGTCATGGCCCACTTGTGTCCACATGTGTGTGTGTGTGTGTGTGTGTGTGTGTGTGAGTGTGTGTATCTATCACGCTGACACACACACTCTCACAGGCACACATGCACATGCTAACATATCTCTTATCCACCTATCTTTATCACAGTCCACACACAAACGCCCTCCGAGACACACATGGCAATACTGACTGAATGTGTTTGAATATGCCTGTGTGTGTGTGTGTGTGTGTGTGTGTGTGTGTAAAACCTTTACCTTCTTTACCCACAGACAGCTGTTGACAGAGCTTGTCATAAACAGCTCAGATCTATACCACTTCTATGTAAGTGTCACAACCGTTCTGCTAAAACATGTTGACTTCCTAGATGGAAATGTATGTTGGGAAAAGACTGTTGGCCAAAACAGGCTTATCCTCCATTCCTCTCCTCTTTCTCTCCTCCATTCCTCTCCTCTTTCTCTCCTATTTCTCTCCTCCATTCCTCTCCACTTGCTCTAGGTTATGTGGACGCTCTATTTTCTGTCTTCATGTCGACCTCTGGTTGTAACTGGTTTGTGGTGTAGCAGAAGTCAACTTGTGCGAAGCATGGACTTGCGCCCATGAAATATGGATGAGGTAGATGAGAGTGTGTGATAATTTTGTATTTGTATGATATCCAGTGTTGACTTTGATCAGTGTGCATCCCCATGCACACACTTGTGTGTGTGAGTGTGTGTGTGGAATATCAACCCTGACATTGGTGGTGATCCCTGCTATTAGTATTGATGTGTTTGCTTGTGGGTGTGGTGGAATGCATCTGTTAGTAAGTGTGTGTGTGTGTGTGTGTGTGTGTGTGTGTGTGTGTGTGTGTGTGTGTGTGTGTGTGTGTGTGTGTGTGTGTGTTGTGTGTGTGCATGTGCATGTGTTCCTGTGAGGAATATTAAATATGACACTGCTCATGATCCCTCCTGGTAGTCTGCAAGTGTGTGCATGTGTGTTTATTTGTGTGTGTGTGTGTGTGTGTGTGTGTGTGTGTGTGTGTGTATTGATTACATATAATCTGTTTATATGGTCAATACAATAGTACAACACTGCAGTGGCTAAACTGCAGGCTTTTGAAGTATGTGCTGGCAATATATATGTATAATTCTGTGTATTTGTGTTCAGTGGGCTCTCTAGTATCGTGTTTATGGATTGGATACATACTCAGTCACTGATGACTCTCTTATGAGCTTCCTTCCATAACTCGCCCGGTCAAACGACCTTGCTGCCATCCCTGGACAGGAGGAGAGAGCTGCCATTTATCTGTCTCATAGCACAGCGTTGGCTAATGCGAACTAGTGCAGTACAGTACTGCTGTGGCTAACGCTAACTACCGCAGTGAAGAGGAAGTGATAGTGGGCACTCTATGTCATAGCACAGCTGCGGCTAACGTTAGTTATCGGAGCACATGATGGTGGGGGGGGGGCGACCTCAGAAAGAACCTAACCGAGGCCCTGCCAGAAACAGACCATTCGAGCACCATGACCGGGTTTTAACTGGGTGAAAATGTGTTACTCAAAACATTTCAAGTCAATTACACTTTTTTATATTGTGTTGTTCATATATTTTTTCAAGGAGCTTAGCAGTCTAGTCTGGTCCCCCTTGATTAAGTACATAGACAGACAGCACTGTATGCTGTACAGTACTTAATGCCATACTTACACACTACGATGTCCCTTTAATAAATGTGTGTTTAAAGTGATATTAGACTAAAAAAAACTTTTTATCGTTTAATTCTGAAGTAACATTTTCCATATGTTATTAGCTAATTGAGAATGGTACTTACAGGATCTCTTATGTTTTGTAATGACTAGTTTCCAGCTTGATCAAGTTCATTCACATTTTACCAACAATTTCGCTTACAGAGAGCACACAAACCATCACACACACCCACAAACCTAACATAACCCCAAGGTAAGCCAAGAAAAAAAATCCTTGATCTTTTATTCATATTGATTCTCTGGTGAGAAAAGATTGCAGCTTTCATTTTAAGTTACTAACCATGTACCTGGTTGTTTGGGGAGTGTGACATACTACACACACACGACACACACACATACACACGCACCACACACACACACACTCTACAGATGCCCCACACAGACACGCACTACACACATGTGTAGTAATCAGCTTTCATTGCGAGGTACTAAACATGTACCTGGTTGTTTGGGGAGTGTGAGTATTTTAGAGGACGTGAGATGAATCCTCTTTCACCAGTGTGGGGGATGTTTGCATCGCGCAACACCATGAAACATCACTGAACAGTGTAGTGGATGAAAAAAAAAACACTAGGAAACATCACTGAACAATGCAGTGGATGACTAAAAAAACACTAGGAAACATCACTGAACAATGCAGTGGATGACTAAAAGAACACTATGAAACATCACTGAACAATGCAGTGGATGACTAAAAGAACACTATGAAACATCACTGAACAATGCAGTGGATGACTTTAACAACTCCAGAGAGAGAGAGAGAGAGAGAGAGAGAGAGAGAGAGAGAGCACGTAAAGTAAAGAGACTTTTTGAGGTGATTTCTCAGAGAAGAAGAGAGACAGAGACATTTGGGGATAGGGCTACTTTGGAGGGAGCTAGTGATCGGTCAGTAGGTCCATAGTTAGAAAGTGGTGTGCAGCCATTGGGGTAGTTGTAATTGAAGTGCTCAATACATTTCCATAATAAAAGCTCAGTGTCAGGTGAACATTGGATGCCTCCAGATATTTTAATCCTCACATATGCACTAACAAATACAAATACAAATAAATACATAATATATATATATATAATAAAACCTGGGCAGCTAAACACGTTAAATATTTCACATATTATAATGTGTTAATTTTGACAGCACTAATACTATAAGGGTTTTGTTCGTTTATTTGTATGTATGTTTGCTAGCTTTAGCTGTTTATCAAGAAATTCATTCATTCTTTTTCATTCATTCATTCATTCCTGTTTGTAATCCTTTTATCATTGTTGTCATTTACTTTTGATACAAATGTAAGTTTTTCTACACTGCACGGTAAAGCCCATTACACTGAAATTGAGTTGACATGACACCTTAGAAATCCATATTCACTGAGCGCAGACCTAGTAGCTAGAGTTTGAGTGGATAGACTCATCCCCTTCACTGACACATGACAACTAACAGTGCAATTAGAGCCATCCGTCCCTTCCCCTCCCCTCCCCAACCCCTTGCATCGCCTCGCCCCGTGTTCGGAGTGGAAATACTGCCTTCTTATTGTGGGCATGGCATTTATTTACACCCTGTTAAAGCTGTTTATTTTGTCTTCCCTCCCACACTATATTTTTTCTGCTTCGTCTTTCATTCCCTCCCTCTCCCCACCTCAGCTCTCATTCTCTCTCTCTCTCCCTCTCCTTTCCTCCATCTCTCTCTCTTTCCCTCTCTCGCCAGTAGTGATTTACCTTTCCAATCCTTAGTTATCCAGCGCTGACAAATTGGGCTCTCATGCTCCAACACTTTTATACTCCACCTTTTCCTTTCACACACAAACACACACACACACACACACACACACACACACACAAACACACACACACACACACACACACACACACACACACACACACACACACACACACACACACACAGTCACAGGCACATACACTAACCCACATTCCAACACATCCACTATCCACCCTTCCTTTTCACAGCCCACACACACACACACCTACTCACACATACACACTTCCCGGGTGCAGTGATGTATGGCAGGCAGGTAGGAGACACATGGCAGAACAGGCTTTGAGTGATGGCTCTGAGTCCCCCCCCCCCCCCCCCCCCCTACACACACACACACACATACACACACACACTCTCTAATATATATCCACCCCACCTTTTTATCATACACAAACACATAGGCTCAAACGCATAAACACTCGTACCTATTCACATATGTTCAAACACAGACTGAGAGGGATCATCTCACTACACACACATCTATCTCACTCTTGCACACAAAATACACAACAACATTTGTGATGAGTGATATTTCTGAGCAACACACACAAACACACACACACAAACACACACACACACACACACACACACACACACACACACACACACACACACACACACAGACACCCCCATGACAGGGCTGGCAGGAGGTGATGGTTCCGAGCCACTGCCACCTCCCTCGGGCATGGCCATCCACTGTGAAGCTGCTACATCTGCTGCAGGTATCACTGCTGCACATGACAGGTATGGAGAGGGAGAGAGGACAGGGAGAGAGAGAGAGAGAGAGAGAAAGAGAGGGGTATAGAGAGAGAGAGGGGAGAGAGAGGGAGAGCGAGAGAGTAAAAAAGGAGGCCAGAGATAGATAGAGGAAGAGAAACAAACAAAGCTAGTGTGATGGAGAGAGAGAGAGGGAGTGAAGGTATATAAGAGATTGAAGAACAGAGAGAGAGAGAGAGGGGGATAAAAAAAAGAGCATGAGAGAGAAAGATAAATAAATAGAGATTACTCAAAGTAAAAGAGAGAGGGAGAGAGAAAGAAAGAGAGACAGAATAGTAGTGAGAGAGAGTGAAAGAGAGACAGACTAGCGAGTGGGAGAAAGAAAAGACATAGTTATGGATTTGAAAAGTAAGGATGATATTACCCTCCTTTACCCATGTCCGAATGGTTGTCTTCAGCTTCCAGACAAAGCCATTCCACCGAGAATTTAAAAAATGTATGTTGTGTGTTTCTCCTCCCTTCATTTCCCGTTCCTTGCTATTGGCACGGTCAGAAAGTCTTGCTATTGGCAATTGGCAGTGGCGGTCCGTGCATTTCACGACTAGGCCTTCAGCAATGTCCTACACGATGTTAAACTGAGTGAATCCACCTCCTAATACCATCATTACGACGCCATGGCTCTCGAACCAATATATTTATACAGAAAGGCAGTATAAGTGAGCATTGCATCACCTTAACATGAGTACAACAGACTTTATTAATATTTCCGGAGCATTTAAAATCAATACAACCGTATTAACAATACAATAAGAGTAGTAAACTCTCAGTTATATGATCGCTTGGATATTACTGTCACAACATCGCATTGTCCCACCTGCAAAGCAGTTTCATTAAATGTCCCATCCTCCAGTTGGTGTAAAATAGTTTATTTGAGTTGGTTAATGTAATTATATTTAGTCTTACCAATTGAAACAACTAGCATAATAAGCATTGAAACCGATGTACGTCGCTTTCGCATTAGCCAGCTAAACTGAGCACTGAAGCACTGCACCGGTCTGCCTCAGTATCCAATCAAAGGACGTTTACGTGTCACGTTCAATGCGAGGAAAGAAATCTTCCGGGCCTTCTAGAAGGCCCAGTGTCGCCAACTCGAAATCTGATTAGTTGTCACAACTGTCTGTTTCAGTTCATTCAACTTAAATGAACTGAAACAGCCAGTTGTGATAACCAATCAGATGTACACGGGCCTTCAATGTGAATTCTGAAGGGCTCAGGGAAGATTTCTGTTCTCGGGGAAGATTTCTTGGAGCGTGGCAACACATGATAGCTGAAATATGATTGGATGAAAGCTCTAACATAAATTAACAACGCTGGAAGCTATGAAATGAAGATAATGGACTATGGGGAATAATTTAATACATATTTATGAAAAGAAAATATTTAAATTAAATTTATTTTATTACATTTATTTTCTGATGATGTTTAGGCCAGCCGAGAAGGCCTTGAAGGCCCTGACGGACCACCACTGGCAATTGGCATGGTCAGACAGTCTTGCTATTGGCTATTGGTATGGTCAAAAAGGTTTGCAATTGGCTAATGGCTCTGGGCATGGTCAGAAAGTCTTGCTATTGGCTATTGTTATGGTCAAAAAGCTTTGCTATTGGCTAATGGCTCTTGGCATGGTCAGAAAGTCTTGCTTATACGTAACTGTAATGTGTTGGTTTGATACATACCAAGGGTCTAATATAAGACTGCTAATTAGCTCTGGAATGGCTCCTTGATTGAGCTCTAGAAGATCCAGCTGTCTTTTGCACTTCAGTGTCTGGCTGAGCAACAAAACAAGGTAATTCTCCACCAATTAAAAACACTCGTCATATCTTCAAGTGCAACACACTAAATTGCCTCCCACTCTTGTAACAATGTATCTCTGCCTGCACACACACACACACACACACACACACACACACACACACACACACTCACATACAGACACACACACACACACACACACACACACACACACACACACACACACACACACACACACATACAGACACACACACACACACACACACACACAGCCACATACACACACACAGCCACATACACACACACACACAAATACAGGCACACACACACACACACACACACACACACACACACACAGTCATGCACACTTTTTTTCAGTTCCATGTATGTTGGTCGCAATGTTGTTTCCATGATAAACACCTGTGTATCACAAGAGAAGAAGTTGTTTCGTCTTAAACCTGTGTGAGGCAAGATCAGTGAATGCTCAGTATGCTCCTGCCTTTTTTTTTGCCTAAGTGGAAAACAAGAGGATTTTTTGGTTTGCGAAAAAGCGGCCTCAAATCCAAAAATATGAATGAGGAGGAGGGAAGAAATTGCTTGACACGACACACTCTAGCCATTCAAGAATGCCTTTTACACATATCTGAGGTTTAAATGCCTCATATGGATAATCGGTTGGAGCTAGGTTTGGCACACTACCTGGTGTGTGTGTGTGTGTGTGTGTATCTGTGTTAAAGGTGGAGTCTTTCCCCAAGCTGTCTGTGTACACCTCTGGGGTTCGTGCATGGTTCTGGCTCTGTGACAGGGAAACAAAGGGGCTTGCACTGATCCATACTTTACACATATACCACACCATATTTTAGCCAATCAACACCGTTGATTCAGGAGGAAGGAGGCGGTCGGGTGTATTTGATTGGCTGTTGAGCTCAAATATCAACAACCTTTTGCCATGATCGAAGACTGCACCCTTAAGACGCAGTGAGGTGTATGAGCAGGGTTGCCAGGATCGAAGACTGCACCTTTAAGACGCAGTAAGACATATGTGGAGGGTTGCCAGGATTGTGGACTGCACCTTTAAGAAGGGATGAGAATTGATAAGATTTTAACGATTCCGATGCCTTATCGATTCTTATTGGGCAAGGGGTGAAAAAAAGAGCACAAACAGGTTTATTTACATTCATTTTCTTTTATATAATTTTCTATAATGCTGCACACACCATATAAAGTATGTATACATACACATTTGAACATTTTTAATAACCAAAAACATTTACGTCTTCCTCTTGAACTAAATATAAAACTGACAGTCTTCTGTAGAAATTAAGATAAAATAAAACTGACATAACTTAAATAAAATGTATTCTGTTTAATTTAAACATGTTCCTAGAAATTATAATGCTCCTTCCTTTTTTTTAAAGGCTATATGAACTGAGCTGCCAAAAATGAAACTAGCAGTGGCAAATACCATCAAGTCTGCAACCATCAATTGTACGGATCATCAACAATTCTTGTGCAGAAAAATAGCATTTCTGCTTTCTCCGGGAGGATGCGAAACATTTTATTTTTCCCTGCCTCGAAGAAAGGATGGGCTAGAGGTGCACAGACGTGCTAGCTGTATCCTGTGACCAAGACAGACTACCAGCTCTGAACCTGTCCGTCATCATCAGCTAAATTGGATGTAAATCGAGATTATTATAGCATTTCATTGTTTAACAGAATGGCCGATGTTTGACACTGTCATATAACTGACATATCTACATACATAGCTAGCTTAGCTTTCAGCCCCCTTCATTGAGGCAGAGGTAGTGTTTGCCTCTGTTCTTTCAATGCGGCTTTATGTCAGATCAGCAAATACAGCGATTTTGTTAGTGCCATTTGATTCATTGTATAAACCAGCTTTCACTATATTAGGGCTGCCACTAACGACTATTTTTCTTTCGATTAATCTAGAGACTATTTTATCGATTAGTCGATTAATCTAAACGATTAATTTTCCTCCCAAAAAAAAAAAAATCACCATTTCAGTTCAGTTCATTCATTTTATTTGTACATAATGCAGCAAAAAACAAAATGCAAACAAAGGCTGACATATTAAAGTGCAAAACTGCAAGTTTAAACTAGCAACTCCCAACATGATAAAAAAAGACTTGTTATTTAGTCAGCAGCGCAACTCCAAAAGAAGACAGTAATATTTCCTATGTTCCTTTGACTTACACCTTTAACTTTATTGATCACAATTATTCAAATGTTATCTATTGAATTAAAGGCATCCCACACAAATGTGCTTCAAATAATGGCAGAAATAAAATATTTCGATACGGTACATTCTCAACAAGCACGAACAAACACTGGCACCGTCAATCAACGTAGAATAAGCCCAGATCTAGCCTATACATTTTCTGTTATTTAAAACGTAAAAACGTATTCAATGGAAATTCTAAAGTCGCAGGCAGACAACTTTATGGCTTTAATAATGCGTGTATTTAGCAGCTACAATGACAAAAGATATTTAAACTTACGGCAATTTAATAAACATGAAAAGACAATACTCCATCGTCCACAACGGCGCCTGTATGTTTTCGTTTGAGGTGTTCGCGCATAGCAGTGGTGCTGCTGTGATAAGCCATCGACACTTTGCAGACAAAACCACCCTTTTGTTAGATGCCTGTTGTTAGACGCCTTTGGTCTTTGAAAACGTGTAGGAAACGTCTCTTTCCCTACCAAGTCGGACTCCGCGGCCGCCGCCATGATTTTTCAAAAACTGAAGCGTTGACTGAAGGCGACCAATGACTGGTGCCAAAAAAGACTGACGCCAGGCACGCAGCAATTACGTAGTGATACGGAAGACGCACATTCGTTATACTGAACTGAAGCGTTTTAGAAATTGAAAAGGTAAATTCATAAAATAAAAAAAAGATGCATCGACTTAAATTATTGATGCCAACGCATTTTTACCGTCGACCACATCGACTAATCGCGGCAACCCTACACTATATAAATAATCTCCATTTCCATCCAATTTAGCTGATGATGACGTTCAGAATAATAAGTCGATGGTAAATAATGGGTTTACACGACAATGCGAACGTCTGATAATTACCACTGTTAAACATTTCTAACGTTACCAACGATAAAACATTTCTCAGAACTGGACTTTCAATCCAAACGTGAGCAATAATGCCAGAGCTAAAATATATGCTTCAAACGAAGGGACAGAAGATAACTTGATTGACTACACACAATAAAGGCAAATTACTTCATAGTGTGAGTGGTTGGATAGTAAGAGATGAAGCGCCGACCTTAGCTGAGCTGCTGCATGCATGAACACATGACATTCCTGTAATTTAATTCCATGCTGTGTGTTCAAATGCTTATTCATATTTGTTGCATTTCCTCCCTTCGATGAAATATAATTTTACACACGTTTCAAGTGGCGTAGTTGTCATTTTGTTGTGTGAAAACAAAGCCAAACGTTGGAACGCTTCTGCCTAGTTTCCATGTTTGCTGCAGTCTGAAGAAACTATAAAGGGTCGCGCATGCGCAACAGCACAGAGGACTGGTAGCAGAACCATTAAAGAATTTGGCTGACTATTCCAAATAATTGGTTCACTGGGAACCGATCCTAAAAAAGAACCGGTTCTCGATTCCCATCCCTACTTTTAAGACGCAGTGAGGTGTATGAGGAGGTTTGCCAGGATTGAAGACTGCACCTTTAAGATGCAGTGGGATGTATGGGGAGGGTTGCCAAGATTGAAGACTGTGCCTTTAAGAGACAGTGAGGTGTATGAAGAGGGTTGCCAGGATCAAAGACTGCACCTTTAAGACGCAAAGAGATGTATGAGGAGAGTTGCCAGGATTTAAGACTACACCTTTAAGACACGGTGAGGTGTATGAGGGGTGTTGCCAGGATCAAAGACTGCACATTTAAGAAGCAGTGTGGTGTATGAGGAGGGTTGGCGTGTTTCGCCTAAGTCCCCCGTGCTGACTTTGAGCACGGGGAGCGGATGGCATTTAGGCAGGCCTCTCCTGGTCGACGCTCAGTGTAAAGGTCAAAGAGAGCGCTGTTAAAGCCACCATTAGGCTGAACAAACCGTGACTTTACTACAGGCAAACGGCTATGGAGTCGAAATGAATGTCAAGTGACATATGACACACACACACACACAAACACACACACATAGTGGTGCGGTGCGGAGGGTTAGCAAACAGAAAGTGGATTTTGCGTATGTGTGTTTGTAGTGGGATGAGGTATTTTCCTTCGACCCTACGGATGAGAGAGCCGAGTGTTCAGTCGACCTTGTCTCCATTTCACGAAGCGTGTGTGTGTCTGTATGATTGTATATGAAGGTCTGTGCATGAGTGCATATGGGTGTGAGTGGTTGAGTGCATTTGAGAAACCCATATTCCTTTGCCATTTGTGTGTGTTTGTGTAAATCTCATGTCAGACTGGTACTTACATGATCATGATGACCATTACATGGACAGTAATCAATTAGCCTTCCCTTTACCTCCACTAGATACCCTAAAGTGTGTGTGTGTGTGTGTGTGTGTGTGTGTGTGTGTGTGTGTGTGTGTGTGTGTGTGTGTGTGTGTGTGTGTGTGTGTGTGATAATCACTCTTAATTTCTCAAGACACATGCTTTAACTCTAGGCCTCTGTAGGCAGAAAGGTAGGGTAAGGTCTCCCCCTCCACTACATGTGTAAGAGCCAAAATGCTGGTCTGTATGTACGTTGTAATGTCTTGTATGTAACACCGGGTGGCGCATGTCCATGCCTTGCGTCAGGTATATAGGTAGCACATACAATGTTGGTGGTAGGTGTTTGACCCGGAAGGGCAAAGGGTTTTTGACCGCTTGTACGCGGCACTCTGTATTGCAATGTGGGAACTGCGATGGAATAATGCTTTTACTGGAATAAATGGACCTCCTTTTGATTACAACGGCAACATTTGTCCATAGGCATTTGTTTACCACAGGGCAAATCAAGTGAGTTTAGCACGCATAACATCCAGTGCGTCGGACAGGCCTCTCCCGGGCTCAGGCACCTCAGTAGTTCAGTATTAGACTGAACTCCTTTAACAACATGTATCTGATATTTAACACAACACAACGGCCCTTCTGAACCAGGAACAGGTCTACTAGTACGAAATGCCATTTATTTTGCATCCTGACTCTGCATTTACATTCCCCTCTGAAGATAGTCAGTGTGGTGATGAAATGTTTGCACCGCTGATTAGAATGAGAAATGAGGCAAGTTGAACTAAGGTTCATTTTTTCATCCAGCCTCCTACCAGATAGCCTGCTACTTAAGCCATCACTACAGGCAAAATGTGAGGCAAACTCAAAGCGATTAGCACCTCTCGTAGTAATTGTGCCCTTAAGCTGTCAATAACTGTGTGTGTCAGAGAGAGGAGTGTGCGGCTCTCTTGGAAGAGCACTGCAGAATGAAACAGTATGTTTTTTCTCGTCTAGGGGTGCATAAGGTGAACAGCAGTTTTAGCCTCTGTGTCTTCGCCAGCGTGGAATGGCCTCCAACATTATAAAGGCAATCGTAAAAATCGTGTTTCTCTGTACACATGGAGTCATGGAACAAACAAGGGAAGGGAGACAAAAACAAAAGCATAAATAAACAACAAAATAAAAACAAAAGCATGAATAAATAAACAAATACAAGCATAAATAAACAAACACACTCCCATTTATGTGCAGCATGTTAGGAATGCATGCTGATGCAGCTCATGACCAATTATTCAAACCCAACCAGACTGGTAGCGCTAGGCTTCTGAGTATGCATAGTCTGCCTCCAGTGGAATACTGGGCCACTCATAACTCAGAGTAAAGCTCTCTTTATGAGGCTTCCCATGAGGAACAAAACACATATATTAAACAGAATAAATGCACAGAAAAACATAACAATGTTATATGGCACTAGAAAAGCTAGGGAAAGCCTTAAGCAGAGTCTGCATGCAAGGATGATTTTTGGCCCAGTTGTCAGTGCATATGGAGTCATGGTTCAGACCAGGCTGCATTTGCTAATTTAATTCTTCATTCAATCTTTTCCTTTTACTCTAAGATATCTATAGGGTACAATAACTGTATCACATACTATAGGCATAAGTCAACAATTATATTCTAAATTGGTTAATATGTAATGAAGTACAATCTTAATTTGTATCATTATGCAAGAATGTTCCTGTGAGAGCCTTCTTTACATTTATCAAAGCAGATAAGTCTGCTATTCATCAGGCAGGCACATACACATTAAATAGTCCCACTGCAGACATACATGTGCATACTGACACACTGTACATCAAGGACATGTTGTAATGTGTTCATCCATCAGGTTATAAAATCATCTTGATCCCGAGGCTATAACAGAAAGGGAGAGATTACCCAGCATGCTTTTCATCTTGTTCCATGTCACACTGTTTTTTTGCGCCATCTGCCAAAAAAGACAACTTTTCCGCCCTGTGTTTGTTGGCAGGTTTAGCAAACCGTGACCACGAGCATGATGTTGTGCTGCTGTTACAACCACATTTAACATCTGAATAATCAGCTGAATAATGTGTCCCCGTTGCTCAACTGTTAGCGTGCGCTAACAACACCACAGCCTTGGCTTCAGTACCCAGGGAGGCCCCATATGAATTCTGCTCTATGCACTGCACGTTTGCTACATGATTAAAAACCTCTGTAGTGATGGCGCTACATGACGACTGCGTGATGTGGATGGTGTTTAGAGTCGAACAAGGCCGTAGGGTGTCCTGCGTGATCACACAGGTGGGAGTGAGGGGAGGAAGGGAGGAAAGATGAAAGCTGTATATGAGGAAGACGAGGGAGAGACACACACCCAGGTTCCAACACATCCACTATCCACCCTTCCTTTCTTACATTTACATTTACATTGAGTCATTTAGCAGACGCTTTTGTCCAAAGCAACGTACAAGGGAGAGAACAGTCAAGCTACGAGCAATAGAGACCTAGTGTAACAATAAATACTAAACATAGCACAAAAAGTAAGGACATTTGTGTTTGGTAGATTATTTCTTTGTTGTAACAATGCTTCTTGGCAATACATCTTATACCATTGGAAAGCTTGTTTATTTCCCTTTTGAAGAACATGAGTATGTGGGTTGCCCCCATGAAAAATGTGCCAAAATTCTCCTATTCTCCTGTTGGTATCCTCTCCTTTCTATCTATCTATCTATATATGGTGGTGTAGTTGAGGATGGTGGCAGCGTGCTGTCGGCGGGTGGGGGTGCCCCAACTACCCCTAACCAGCTTTGGGGTGGCCCAGCTCGCAAACGTTTGAGAACCCCTGATCTCTGTGAATACAATTTTTTGCACACTCTATAGCTGGTCTTACAACTATATGAATTAACTAAAGGTTAACTAAAAACAACTTCTTTATTCTGAAAGTCTATGGATCTGTTTTTACAGGATTTTTAATCAAAGTCATAACTTATTCTGTTCTATATGAACCACAAGACCCGAGGGACGTTTGGAGACGCCAAAGTTGCCCTCCAGTGCCAAGAATATGGCATCGTTAGGGTGGCTATGTAGAGCCGGGACTGTTCCCCAGGAGGAGATTCGAAAATACTTATTTTTTAATAAGTCAGGGAAACACACCCGGAAGCTCCTTGCCACCTTCCAGACGGTGTGGAGGAAGCTTGGCCTGGAGGAGCCTCCTCGAGTGGATGTGTTTGCATCCATCTGCTTGCTCCTGATTCTCTCTTCTGTCCTCCCTCCCCCCTTGTAGCTGTTGAGATGAGGAGTTTTTTCTTGATATTGATTTCTTTCAATGCTTGCTCTTGAGGGTTTACGCTCTGTGCTCTGTGTGGATTAAATGTAATTGAGCTTTATGTCTCCCTTTAAGGCGCACAGGGCACTGCCTAGTGAAATGGGGGCGGTCGTGTCAGAGGCCGTGGCAGACCATTCACCACAGAAGGCGCTCGCCATGAGGGGAGTCATGGAGAGGGCCTTGACCGAGGAGGCGTCCCATTCCACTCCCAAAAAGAGGCCTCGGGTGAAGGCCTCCAGCTCCACCCCAAACAAGAGGCCTCGGGTGGAGCTGAGGCCCACCGTGAGTCTGCGGCGCCTGACAGCCACGGAAATACAGAGGGTTATCTGGACTCCACCGAGAGGGAACCCAAAAGACAGACAAGGTTAAAACAATACTAGGGTTAGGGTTAAAACAATACTACGTTAAAAATCTAGTTTATACATTTCAAAGAAAATGTATTTGAGTGTATAACTGCAGACTTGCTTTTGTCTGTTGTCTCCGTTTTATAAAACAGCCAAGGCAAAGAAAAAGAGGAGGTAAGCAAGAGGCTGAAGATGGGGGCCTCCACTCCACTCCACTCCACTCCACCTCCTTTCCTCCCTCCACTCCACCTCCCTTCACTCCACTCCACTCCACTCCAGCTTCCTCCAATCCACTCCACCCCACCTCCCTCCACTCGACTCCACTCCACCTCCCTCCACTCCACCTCCTTTCCTCCCTTCACTCCACTCCACCTCCCTCCACTCCACCTCCTTTCCTCCCTTCACTCCACTCCACCTCCCTCCACTCCACCTCCTTTCGTCCCTTCACACCACTCCACCTCCTTTCCTCAACTCCACTCCACCTCCCTCCACTTGACTCCACTCCACCTCCCTCCACTCCACATCCCTCCAATCCACTCCACTCCACCTCCTTTCCTCCCTTCAAACCACTCCACCTCCTTTCCTCCCTCCACTCGACTCCACTCCATACCTCCAATCCTCTCCACCTCCTTTCCTCCATCCACTCCACCTCCTTTCCTTCACTCCACTCCACACCACTCCACCTCCTTTTCCTCCACTCCACCTCCTTTCCTCCCTTCACACCACTCCACCTCCTTTCCTCCCTCCACTCCATCTCCCTCCACTCCACTCCACACCACTCCACCTCCTTTCCTACATCCACTCCGCCTCCTTTTACTCCACTCCACCTCCCCCCACTTCTCCTTTCCTCCCTTCAAACCGCTCCACCTCCCTCCACTCCACTCCACTCCACTCCACACTCCTGTGACTCCATCTCAGTTTGCTTTCTCTCTCTCTCTCTCTTCTATCTCTCTATCACTCTCTCTCTCACCATCACCATCCCTCTCTCTTTCTCCCCCTCCCTCTATGTCTGTTCCTCTCTCTCCCTCTATCTCTCTCCTCTCTCCTTTTGTCTCTCTCCCTCTATCTCTTCCTTCCTCTACCTCTTTGAATCATCTGCAGGCACACAGACTCCACAGTGAGCTGAGCTGACAAAGAGAAATAAGAAAAGAGAGTGAAGCGAGATGGAGAGAAAGAGAGAGACGAAGAAAGAGAGATAGAGAGGAATCTGAAAAAGAAGAACAAAGCTAAGATCAGCCTGTCAGTTGCAGGTGAACAAAGACCCTGGAATGGATGGAGTGCATTGCTCACATATGGAAGAAACTCACTGCCTGCTTTCACATCTATATGTACAATAACCTTCTGCTTTGAAGTTCCGGATACCAGGCTTGCACACACACACACACACACACACACACACACACACACACACACACACACACACACACACTTTAACATCCACACACACTTTAACATCCACACACATGCACACATAGTCACATATGAATACACTATGAGTCACCTTCTTCAGGATCAATCAGCACTCTGGCCTCATGGCCATTCTGGGGACTGACTGAGGGTTAGTCTAAATGAATCCACAATATGAGTGCTCCCTGACCAGAGACACACACACACACACATGTATACACACTCAAGCAGTCACTCATGCAAAACAAGCACACATTATCCAATACATGCAAACACACACTTTCACATACACACACATGCACATGCACGCACACACAGATTCTTGGGCAGCAGCTGACACACACCTACTTCATGACCCTGTTGGTTGGCATCATACACTGTAAAACCTGATAAGTTAACTTTACTTAAAAAAATTGTGGAAACCGATTACCTTGAAAAAATTGAGTAAAAGAACTTATTTTTTTAAGTTAAACTGAGTGTTTTGTTCACTTAAAATAAACTAGCACACAGTGAGTAGGCAATACTCAGTTCACTTCAGTTGTGAAAATAAGAGAAAACTAAGTTTAGTGTACTTGGCACACTGAAGTAAAGTGAACTTAACACAAATAAAGGCATTTACCAAAGAAACTAAGTTCTCATAACTCAAGTACATGAGTAAAAAGCAATCAGCAATACTACATTATTTTAAGTAAATTGAACTCAAAAACCCTGCAATTGTAAGTTCTGTGAACTTGGATAAAATGAGGAAACCGATTACCTGGAAATACGTAAGTTTATTGAACTTCTGAAGAGTAAGCAGCAGGCACACAAATGGAAAATACTCTTGTGGAAAAGCATCACAAACACTATATTCTCAATAAAAAAACAGAAACATCTTGTTTCCACTGTATGGAATGGAAAAAAATTGTCCAAAATTTAACTTGACTTAAAAACATAATAATAATAAATAATAATCTCTGATCAGACTAATCCATTGACCTTATGACATCACTGAAATGTTTACTATATACTAAAAACCATAGTTTACAATCTTACAATTGGAGTCTTTTGGCTTCCAGTTCTATGCTCCCTATGAAAATATAGTAAACAACAGAACTTCATTCCTAAATACACAGGATAAGGTGTTACACAGGTCTTGTATTTAAGAATGTACTGAGTACTGATGTTTACTATTTACTCCAAACACTGAATATTCCTATTTCCTCTGAATAGAACTGGAAGCCAAAAGACTCTGATTGTACGATTGTAAACTATGGTTTTTCACATCTGATAAATGTATTGGTCTGATCAGACAAAACCAAAGCATTACACATTTTTTTCCACATGTCTTTTAACAATGAATTCAACTCAGTTATAAAACAACACCTTCAAAACAACAGTGTGTTGTAATGTTATAAAACGGCATAAGAACAGTACATAAATCCCCATTGATCTCATACATGCTCTCCAATATTACTTCTTGTCGGGACACTTTTGACTGATGATCGGGAACAGGACCATCACTGGCAACACAGAACAAACTAAAAGCCAACCTGCTCCTTCTGTCTTTGTGTGTTTCGGGGGGACTGTGTGTGTTGTTTGATGGGGGGTGGTGGGGTGCTGTTCTTTCTCTTTTACTTACACACACACGCACACACTTGAACACATGCGCGCGCGCGCACACACACACACACACACACACACACACACACACACACACACACAAATGTGCAGGACTTACAAGGCCAATGCATTCCTCTCTTCCATCTGATTCGGCAACAAAAGAAAGACAGAATGACTCATTAGGATACAGCACTATGATTAGGCTTCAACAGTGATTTTTTTTTTCAACACAACATGGAGGCAAAGGTGACTTCATGACATACCGACCATTTCAGCAAAATTACTTAACTAGTAAAACTAGGCTGACATCAAGTAAAATGCCGATTTTGTAGCCAAAATCTGCATTTGTATAAAAGAGCAGCTTATCTATAGCGTCTTAGTCTTCCCTCTGTAAAGTTACAGAGGAACTTATTATGATTAAGCCTGCTATCTGCCTTGAGAAAAGCTATCTAAGCTAGCTAGATAGCTAACCGTTCAAATTCGAAAATCATTGACACTTGAGTTAATATAACCCATTTTACCTAGACACAGTTTAGCAATACAGTGTATTTATGTGTATAGCATATAGATGCAAGTTGCTGGTTAGAAAAACATTATTAATCGAACAATTGGTTTAGTACAAATTTGCAAATGCGCGGCAACTGAAGGAACCAGCCCTGAAATCGAAGCTAGCAGGCTAGCTGGTCCGTATCAAGCAATAAACTAGCATTTGAGGGGACAAACATTGAAATGTCAGCTCTACATCTATTATATTAAGGAGCATGTTACTTACCAGCAGAAGATGTAAATGAGTGCACCGTCCGAGTCGCCGTTCTACTCCAATAACCGAAATGCCAGAGATGCTCTGTTTTGTGGCTTGCTTCGTCGATCTAACGTTCGTCGCAAGAATGCACCAGTAATGCCTATCTTCTGGGCTGACGTCACCAACAGACGTAAAAGCCCCGACTGCTCTGGGAATGCACACTGTACACTGTACTTTCCCAACTTTGTTAGGAGGAGCATTTTTAGAGAGTTTATCTAAACGCTAAATAAGGTTTGCTTAGGATTTCCTAAGGACAATGATGTCACTAAAAAGGACTTCATAATTAGCCTTACTTAGGCTACTTCGTTTCATCTGGAAATTCTACATTCACTAATAATAATAATAATAATAATAGGCTACATTTTATTTATAATTTTAATGCAAATCAAGTAGCATTGGCTAGGCTTACAGTTTACTTGAATTGGTTGATTAAAGTAGGCTTTATTTAAAATTCAATAGGCTACTTAGTTCAGACAAGTTAGGAGGACAAGAAATAAAATGTGAGTTAATTTTACTCAATATGCAGGTATCATATATATAATGGCAGAGCTTGTAGCACAGGGTTAAGCAGTTTAAGTGCAGTTTACTTTATTGTAATGGTTATTTAAACTTGTAGCTTAAGCTTGTACCACAAACTTAAGCAAACTTAAGCTGTTTAAGTGTAGTTTACTAGATTGCAGTGAGTTTGTTAACTTTTTTACCAAAAAATTGAATAACACTCAGTTTAGACAAGTAAACTCAACAAAAAACAAAAACTGAGTCCAATTAATTGTATGTTTTCAGTAAGGACAGTTGTTACGTTTTACAGTGTACAACACTCACATGCACAATCCAACACACACACCCTCACACACACACTCATGCATACACAAGCAGGTAACGCTCTACTAGAAGCCTGACTGGTGGGGTATTTTAAAGCCCAAGCACTAGAATAGTATAACCTTGTCCTGAATATGTCTTGACCAATGGTCTGTCTCTCTCGACAGGAAGTAGAAGCTTAATTGCTGAGAGCTGTTTGTACATTTTCCAATAATGGCAACATAATACTGTCATGTCATTGGATCTGGACTGGATGTTTACTAATGACAGCGTGTGACCCTGGCATGCATCTGCCTTGACATGTTTATAACATATTTATGACATGTTTATGTCATGGTTATGTCCCAGCTATGATGGTAGGGTCAAGTAGAGATCTGGATCGGCGCCTGTGGAGTGTGGTGTGGTTACCTAGGTTACCCACTGTTTGTAATTTGCATTGATGAAGCATGTGAACATGAGTACACAAACACATGACTTCCTGTTTCGAACACACACACACACACACACACACACACACACACACACACACACACACACACACACACACACACACACACACACAGACTGTACAGTATTGTGAGGCCTACGTACAGTTATCCACGAATAATGCACACATTTCAATGTTATGACAACACATCCCTTTATCCCTTTAAATCCAGTCTGACTACAGTAATAGGATTTCTATTGACTGGCTCAGAGATGATTTGTCAGCTGAATCTCGACTTTCATGAATGATGTATGTTCGCCGAGATTTCAGCAGGGAACGCGCAGAGACGTAAACACAAGCCTGACTGCGGCTGATTCATATAGGGCTTAGAGTTGGTACGGATCTAATCCAGAATCGGATCAAAATCTGCTCCAAGATTGAAGTCCAATCCTTTTGAGAAGCTCTATAAACACATCATCTCCTCTCCTCTCCCATCCTCTTCTCCTCTCCTCTCCCATCCTCTCCTCTACTCTCTCCTCCAACCCTTTTAAGAAGTTCTGAGTACATCTCCTCCTCTCTCCTTTCCTCTCCTCCAACCCTTTTGAGAAGCTTTATAAGTACATCCTCTTCTCCCCTCTCCCCTCCTCTCCTCTCTCCTCACCCCCAACCCTTTTGAGAAGCTCTATGATCCAGCATTGATAACATCGTCTCTGATCCCAACCATCACATGCGTATCTAATCCAGATTCAGTGTAAGGAAATAATTTTCCTTTGCTGTCTTACGCCTTTTGGGGGCGGGTAGACACATTTTGTTTTTTACTTTGTTCTTTTTTTTTTTTTTTTTACTTCTATGATTATAAGTGTCGTACTGTATTGTAATAATACATGGTTCAAGTGTTTTTGCAAGACTTTTCCACCAAATAGAAATGTGCTCAAAGATGTTGTTGTTGCTGGCCAATCCTTTGAGAAGCTCTATGAATCCGCCAATCATATTCGACATCTTAAATCAGCAATAAGGAGTTCTGTTTCAAAACTACCTAAAAGGCATGCAAAAACCTTGCAAACACCAGCAACAGCCCAGTTTACACTGATAGAAGCATGCCAATATACTTACTGTTGTCTTTTGGCAGTATAGCTAGCAATGACATGCCGTGAAAGCTTTTTCTTCCATTTTTGCAGGGTATTCCAGTCTGATATAGAGAACTACATAGGGTCTTTCCTGGATGGCTAGTGGGAAAGACACAGGTATCTGTCCTTCACATGACCATATGCAGAGATGGGCAGTATTTCAATTACTTGTATTTGAAATACTAGTTAATTTACTTTTAAGTATTTTGTAATTTGTATTTGATATGGCCGATAAAAAATCGAATGTAGCTTGTAACAAAATACTTTAGAGTGGAGTAATTTTGTATTTAAAATACTCAAAATACTTTCTCCAGTGTTTAGGCAGAAGGAGATTTTTTTTCTGTCGGATTCTACCACTAGACCATCTGATCTGCCTCTGAATGTCATTGTCGAATCAGGCATCAGTCAGTTTTTTGGGCGAAAAGGAAATCGCCCCAGATCTCTCTCATTGACAAAACAGCAGTGTTCGAGTACTTAGATGGCTGTCTTGATCCTTGTCAATTTATCTTCATTAGTACACCGACTAAAAGGAGGTTCTTTCAAAGAGGGAATTGAGATGTTGTACTGAATATTAGCCATCTTGACAGAATGTGACTTGATCAAATCCGTATGATGTCCTTACGCAATTACGTATGATGAAAGCACGGTGGGGGGATAGCCCTCTTGGAAGCTAGATTGCAATGAGAGCTCTGTTTTGTGAAAATATGAAAGTTACACAGCTGCTGCCTGCAAATATATATACCGTACAGTATATATACATGCATTATCAATCAAGTGGTTGTCTTTTAATAGCTTTGCTTAGTTACACTGCCATTCTATGACTGTTCTTCCTTTTTGTGGTGTTCACCAGAGCTTTGTGTACATTATATAGCCCCAGGGGCAAACTATAGGGGGTGGGGTCACACCTGGGCCCCTGGGTTTAGGGGCCCCGTAGCCGGGCCCATAGACATATTTATGTCAATCTAAAAAGTCTGAATAACCGAGTCACATTGCCCAAAATACTGATGTATACCCATATTCAGCAAAGAAATTACACTGACAGGTGTTATAGGCAGAATATGTGTGCGGGGGGAGGGGCATGGTGGCGGCAGCAGTGGCGGTTACAAAAACAAAGGATACGGCAATCAAATGTTTGGAAACCACTGCCTTACACCACTGACAAGGGCCCTTCATAATAGCCTGCACCTGGGCCTGTGGTAACTACGTTACGCCACTGTATAGCCGAAACCTGAATGTTTTGCTATACCAAATTAGGAAAACAGAAAATTCTGAAAAAGTATTTCCTGTATTTTCAAAATACAAAATACATGTATTGTATTTTGTTACATTTTCTGGCAACAGTATTTTGTATTTTATTTTGATACATTTATTTGAGGGGTATTTTGTATTTTGTATCAAAATACATTCTGATGTATTTTTGCCCATCTCTGACCATATGCTATCAAAATGAATTTGAGGATGGTACCAAAACTGGTTGCCTATAAATCCATACTTCAAAAAGTGTCAAATTGTTGCATAGTGTTACCTTAAGGCTGGTCAACAACATGTTCTCTGACCCCATCCATGTCCTGAAGAGTGAATACAAATTGTTCTCATCAGACTGGAGATGCAGGGTCCCACGATTTAATAAAGTTAGACTGAAGCCCTCCTTTGTGCACCAGTCAATCCTAAAACTGAAGATGGAGCTTTATTGAAGGCCAAATGTACCTTGAGGTACTTCTCTATTGTGTTTTGTCATCGTAATGTCAGGTTGAATGTGTGTGTTTTTGTGTTTCGTCTGTGATGCAAGAAAAAAGTCAGACTTGTCTGACAATTAAGTATCAGCATCATCATCATCAACAACAACAACATCACCATCATCATCAACGACGACAACATCACCATCATCATCACATCTGGGCCGAATCAGGAGCATTTCCGGGCCACGTGTGCAACGGATCTGTATTGCAATCAGCAGGAATCTGGGCTTGCATTTGCAATGTGGATACATGTGAATATGTCCTGAAGTGAGTGCGTATATTGTGACGATGATCACACTTCATCGATCAAATAAACAAGGTTGAAAAGAAAATAAGTCTCCAGGATCTGTGCTGGAGTCTCCTGTAGAACAGGCTGCCGACCCTGTCTAGATCCGGTACACATCTGGCCCAGATACGGCTCTAGCAACAGATGTTATCTGGTAAGCAGCATCACTCAGTCGGCCCTAATTTCGACAGTGGGCAACAAGCGTGGCGAACGGGCTTCGCACATCAGCAACAGTGCAGGGAGAATAGGTGGGGATATCAAAATTTGCGTATTTAAAATGAGTTGAGCAATTAGTAGATTAGTAGGCAAAGTCATTATTCATTATTATAATTATTATTCATTATGCATTATTCATTATTCAAAGTCATTATTATCAGCCAATGATCACATTGATTCAACTTTACCTTATTGTCATTCACACAGAGCTCAGTAATTGTTCGACCAAACAACAAATATGTGGTCGTAAATGGAGTGGTTTACACCAGAGGAGACGGAGGTTCTCTTGTTGGAGTTTCACGGAAAAAGGTGTTTCTTTGAAGGAACTATTTTATACATCAATAAACTCCCACATCCGTACTCAAACACATCCCTGCATTGCGTGTTACCCAGCTGTGTTTGGGCTTAGAATCTTGCTCACAATATGAAATTAGCTAAACGATTTAGCCAAATTATTAAATTAGCTTTAGGTGATATGGTGGACTTTGCATGTTGCCCGCGGCGTTGCCCATCAACGAAATTCGGGCCCAGCATGTGGTCTCTCTGACTCATCTGGTAAGCAGTTGTACTTCTCAGTAGCGGGGATCCCACTGCTGTTGTATTTGAAGAAGCATTTGTCCCCATTTGAATTTGACTTCAAAGACACAGTGACGCAGTGGTGGTATCAAGCATGGTCCGTTTAGGCCCTCCAACACATGTAAATTTGTTCTCATGAATTTATATTGGTCCCCGTGTCTCTCTTCTCTCTTTATTTCCCCCCGCTTATCAGGCCTGCTCGGCCATTTTCTGTTACGGACAGGCCTAATGCTTTGTGTTGTACTGGATTGTGTTCAGGTGGTGTCAGAATCTATCGCAGTAGGCCATTGAATGGTGTCTCATTACGTGCCAGATAACCGGGGGTTCAAAGCCGGAGTTGAGCCGTGTCTGCCCCAGATGTGAGCCGGAGTCAGCCAATATCTTTGTCTGTCACTGCACTAGATCCCAGCACTGTCTGCTGGAGAGACAGATTTTCACTCTGTTATCAATCATCTGAACTGATCCCCTTCATCACAGACCACAGATCCCAGCCTGCTGTGTGTGTGTGTGTGTGTGTGTGTGTGTGTGTGTTGTGTGTGTGTGTGTGTGTGTGTGTGTGTGTGTGTGTGTGTGTGTGTGTGTGTGTGTGTGTGTGTGTGTGTGTGTGTGTGTGTGTGTGTGTGTGTGTGTGTGTGTGTGTGTGTGTGTGTGTTTGTGTGTGAGTGTGTCTATGACATGACTGGTTACCTTGTTGTAATTACTGACAAACCTACCAGCTAGCCAATCAGGGAACAGATGTATTAGGCTTCATGTAACACCTGCTAACGTACTGAGTCAGAAAGGAATGTTTCCTTGTGCATCAATGCTAATTAAGTTTAGTCTTACATAGTTACAGTGTCCATGTAGGATTCATGTGTAAGGTGTATGAAGTATGTCTGTAAGGTATTAGCACCGACTGCAAATAGAGGTGAAGAGTGTGGAAATGTCTTTCCAGTGTATAGAGATGAAGGTATGTTCTGTATTGTATATAGGCAAATGTCTCTGAAAATTGGATGGTCAAGTGTTGGAGGCCCACTTTTAACTCTCTTGATGTATTCTTATTTGAGTTTATTCGTGTTTAAGTGCTGTACCACAGTACATGTGAACATTCAGTGACCATCCCTTTTCAGTAGTCTTTTCACTCTTGGCTGCCTTGTAGTTTCTTCATGACGGAGCTGCCTGGAGGTGCGTTGGTGAAAACCCCTCCGCCAGCATTTGCACCGTAGAGACGAGAGGCGAAACCAGGTACGCCCAGAGGTCAGATATGACTCAGGTCAGAGGTCAGATATGCCTACTCATAAGGTAGACCCATCCCTTTGTCCCAATATCAAGGTGCAGACTGTCTTGACTGAACTTGCAGCAATGACTGCAGCGACACTGTAACAGCAGAGACTGTGTTGGTGGACATCCTATGTATTCGTTAAGTGTGATGTCAGATATGCTAGCTAATTACAGGGAAGATAACCCCTACACACTAACTCCCCTACAGGCAAAACTTAAATCATACCTTGACTGGCTTGACGGCCATAGCCGTCTTGCCACTGGTGAAATTCCTGCCCTCATTAACACTCAAGTTTCAATTCTCAGCTACTCCACGTAATGAATGAGACTGGGCGAGATTGAGGTACTGGTTCTCTTCCAGCAAAGGCTGCCAATCACTGCATTCCCAAGTGTATCCACGCCTCCATATGATGTAGTAGAACAACATTTTAACAACTAATTTATGGGGGGAAAAAGATTAGCTGACATCAGAATAGGGAAAACTAACTGTTTGAATTAGATGATGTTGATGGGAAAACAGTTTAAACAACAAAAGTGACATGAACAACAGGCTACTGTGTCATTGAAACACATGGAGATGGGTGGAGTTATACACTACTGCAGTCGACCATAAGGGGCGCTAGACCTGTGATTCGGTCACTTTTTGGAGATGACGTGCCCTCCACCTCTATATACAGCCTTGGGGTGTTTTGTATAATACAGACACCCTTCAACTAAAGTGCTATTGATTTAAACACTGATATTATTAATACCACCATTATCTGCAAAACTACATATTGCAACATTTAATAGACACAAAAATCCAAATGCACAAAAGTACACAAAGCCCTGTGCCTTTCAGCTGTTTCTACAGTGAGCCATCGTCTATGTAAGGAACAGATAACCAGCTTTAACAATTCAGTTGACATTGATTTCCTCTCCATTTTAGGTGGCCTGTGACATCCTTACTTGTAAGCGCTCAGGGTCAAGTACTCCATTGAGTTTTGGTTCACAGCGACTGATCCGTATCTCTCTTTCTCTCGCTCTCTTTATACCCATCTTTTCTGTCTAAGCACTACTGTGTGCTATAGTTAACAGGCGACATTTTTGTCTAGCAGGACCCTGGTCTGACCCCAGCCAGGCATGCTCTTAAGACGGCTGTCTACTGTTATGGGTGTATATATGTCTGTGTGTGTGTGTCTGTGTGTGTGTGTGTGTGTGTGTGTGTGTGTGTGTGTGTGTGTGTGTGTGTGGGAGATCTGTTATCCAAGAGAGCTGAATCATCACCAGGCCTGTTGTATTTCTATAGGCTGTCATGTGATTTTGATTGTCAACAGATTGTTAACTGCTAAAGTCAGTTGTTATATAACATATTCAATAAACTAACATAATGTAAAAAAAATATGATAGTCAATGAATCCATTTTAATGTTAAGGTATATCACTCCTTACATTTACCCTGACTGTAATCTATTATTACATTAGTATAATCTAATATTATATTACTAATATTAATATTACTACCAACTAAAATAATTGACCCTCCCCCACATCTAACACTAGTCCTGCCTGGTGGTAGGGGTGATCAGCAACACTTAGTATCTATTTAATGTCCTTCAAAATGGAGGCTCAGGAGGAAAGGGGACACCATTTGACATGTCACTCACGTCAAACTCCTACAGGTAGTGTGTTTTTCTCTCAAGTTACCCCTCCAGCAGCAGTTCTGACCATGGGGGGTGGGTGGGCACCCAGTCCCCATGCCTGTGAGGCCAAACTAGCTCATCTACTTACACACTTACAGCTCACTCACATTGTTGCGTTGGAATGCGTTGATGTGTCAGGGTTAACGCATCCCCATTCACTTTGAATGGGGTGACGTCATCCTTTGCCGAACTGAATTGTGGCTCCATTTGGTTCGCGTGCGTTGCGTTTCATGCTTTGCTTGCGGCAAGAGTTGAAGAATGTTCAACTTTTTGAGAGGCAATGCATGCGTCAGCCAATCAAATTCCCTTTCATGCATAACTGACAGCACAGGCACTAGCCAATCATATCCCGTATATGCTCACGTCTACAGAGCGGCAAGCTAAAAAAAAAAGATGGCTGACCAGACTCCGTAGACGGTCGTATTTGTACCTACAAGTTGGTTGTTTGACTTTTTTTTGGTTAGATTTTTTTAAAGTTACCGAGAAATAGACAATGTAAAAACCCCTTTATTGTAACAAAAAAATACGTATCATAGGATTTGTGAGGTGTCTGAGCACCCTATCTAATGATAGCATGCTATTACTCACAGGGTAAAAGCTTGCTAGTGACGTGATTGGTTTGTTGACCTGTCTATCTCACTATAACGTCTCCGGTATCAACAGAACCCCACACGACAGACTCCTCCTCCGCCTTCCGTTGGATCAACGCATTCCAACGCAACAACGTGAGTGAGCTGTTAAGGTGACAGTTAACTGTCAATTAACTGTCAACTCAGTTTGACCGTGATCTTACCTTAATCACAATGCCAAATCTTAGCCTATTTGTATTATTACTTGATAGTAGGATGTAAATGGAGGCCTTTCTGACTATTTACAGTAAGATGGTTCAAGTGAAATTGGGACCAAACATGAACTTAGCGCCATCAATTAAGAATTAAGAAATAATACAAGAATCAATGGTCTAACTTTTGAGGAAAAGCTGTATCAATTTTGATCGACTTTAGCTTGAATCAATAAATGCATACATTATAGCCACAACCCAGTCTTAAAACCAAGCATTTCCTGTATCAATAACTTCATTACACTTAATATCTAATGTTGTAAGTAAACCATTTATTTCAATTCAATTAAATTACACTTTATTCATATAAAATTGTCTCAAGGCGAATACTATGCATTCACATTCATGACACTTCATGTCATTAAGGCCCTCACATCCAGCCAATGACAGA
>NC_137918.1:5259806-5262306 GCF_963457725.1 Sprattus sprattus
AGATATAAAAAAGATTGAAAAAAGAATTGAGAAGATATCAACCCATCTCATTCCCAGACCAAGTCATGCATGAGGATGATGTCTATTGACAAACACTGGTACAGCAAGTCAATAACTCCTGACAGGAGTTTCATTTCTATGGCGATGCAACCTCAGAATTGTTGGTTAATTTCTTTGAAGCAGAATAGGAAGGTAAAATCTGTCATTCTGAGACAAACAAGATGTTGTGACTAGATGTGATTGTTTTTGTAAAAAAAAAATGGCGACATCAGCTCTTTTTGTGAGAGATGGAGTGGATCCAACAGGGATGGTTTGACGGCAAAAAAGCTGATGACTGATGACTTGATTTCTTTGAAACAAACACACTTCGCTTCATCCACCTCTCCTATGGAGCTCCTTCAAACTGGATGTGACAGGCGGCACAGGGGGAGGGGAAGCCTCTCGTCCCAGTCTGATTCCCCGGGTGCACGGCGCAGGCTTCCTTCTCCTTCACCTTCCCGGGTAGGTTTAGACATACAGCACTTTTCCTCACAACGCATTTCCCACATATTTGTTTAGTTTGTGTAGATCAACAACAAGCAAGCGCAAAAAGAAATCAAAACAGTGCTTATCTCAATCCATCTCTCCCGCTCTTTCTCTCTCTCTCTCTCTCTCACTCAAACACACACACACACACAAACACACACACACACACACACACACACACACACACACACACACACACAATCACTCACTCACACATGCTTTGCAGTTACAATCTCAGGTGAATACATACAGGAGGAAAAAGTAATAAACAAACACAGCAGGCATGAGAGAGCTGACAGTTGCAGGTGGAGGATGCAGAGGTATGAACAGGAGTGTATAAAGAATAAATGCTCAGCAATGTATTTTTTTGTCATAATTTTTTTGGGGGTCCTCTTGTAGCTTGTCAGTTTTGTTTTTCATTTTCAACAAGAAAGATGAAGAAACTATGTTCTACATTTCACAGTGCCATCACTGGATACACCAAACAGGAAATTGAATCACAGAAGAACAGCATGTAATAATAATTCTTTAACAAGCACACACCTTACCATCATTCCAGCCAGTCTGTCTGCTCAATACAAAATCACTGTTTAGCTTAGGGTGTGCCTTCATAGGCAACTGTGTAGTCAGCTAGTTAGCAAGCAAAGAGAAGTTATAGATGTATATATATAACTAACTATAATATATGCTAACTAGCTGACTACACAGTTGCCTTTGAAGGCACATGCTAAGCTAAACAGCAGAATATATACAGAATTACTGTTTAGCTTAGCATGTGCCTTCATAGGCAACTGTGTAGTCAGCTAGTTAGCAAGTAAAGAGAAGTAATAATAATATATACTGTAAGCACTTCCTGGATTAGCCTTCATTAACCACTGTGAGGCAATCTCCCAGCCTCCTAATCAATCAGGGCAGCAGCTGACCATAAGATCCACGGGGGATCTCACCCCGAGTCCCAGAGCTGATATGGGGGTAGATGCTCTCTGTATAGCCTGAGAGAGATCAGACCCTATCTCTAGGGCTGTGCGGTACAGATCCCCATCCATAAAATAAAGAGTCCAATTCCCACGGTTCATTATTTTAGTGCAGTGTAGATCGTTATCCAAACAGGGGCAGTGGCAGAAATTGTTCTACCAGTGAAAAATGAATCATCACAAAGAGTCCAGTTGACATGGATAAATACTTTAGTGCATCACAATCTAAAAAAAAGGTATATTAACAACGAACTGAAACCCAGACCTTTAATCATCTATAGAGTTCCGTGGACTAAAGCCTGCAATATTCACCTCTGTTTTTCAGACCGGGGATTTGAACACCATCAATAATTGTGTTTTTTCCCCTGTACCTGACTTATTTGAAGGTCAGAGTTCAAGTACATAATGTGTTGTTCTGTCTGATTCATACACACTAGCATAAACCTTCATCATTTTAATCAAATCCAAAAACACAAAGTCAAACACATTTTCTAAATAACCTTCCCCGCAAATCCCTGACCTGCAGATATGCCTGAGCCCTTTTAGCACACACCCACAGCCAGATGACTGTACTTCCAGCTAATTAAATAACCAGGCGAAAAGAAAAGAAAAAAAATATTGGAGGAGAGAACTTAGAGCGGGTTGTGTGAAAGTGCCCCCAGTTTAAATGGCCCATCTGGCTTTTGAAAGGCCCCATGCTCTTATCTCTGACTGACAAAGGCCTAATTCATCCCGTTTTTTCTCTCTCCTCTTACCCTTTCTTCTCGCTCTTCACAAGGCTAAACTCAAGGCCGTGGGACTAATTGAAATGATGGAGATGGAAGTCATTCTCTTCAGTAATGAAATAATGACACATCTGAATACAAGAACCTTGAATCGTCTGAATTAATTTGGAGAAGACCGTATAAAAAAAAAAGGCTTGGCAAAGGCCGGTGAAAAGAGGGGTGTCTGTGTTTAACTTAGGGAGACCCGTCAGGAAAAACAGTCAGGCAAACTGCCTT
>NC_137918.1:5264806-5267306 GCF_963457725.1 Sprattus sprattus
AATATAACCAAAAGGCACAATTCCTTTTGTGCAAAACACTGACGAGCGTTCAAGCAGCTTTTGTTTTCCTGGACGGAATTCATTCTGTAACCTGCAGCCTCACGGAATGTATCAGGAATGTATTTGACCTTTGACCTTTGCACATGTATACTTGAAAGTTATATAGCAAAACTCTTATATGGACAGTGGACAAGCAATGGCCTGAGACATCCATTACATGGACATAATTGCATTTTGTCCACAAAGTGAGAAGTGCGTTCAGCCCTTTTGTGCTAAAATGAAAAGAACAACAGTTAATTCTGTGCATTACATGAATTATCGGTTTGTGTTCTGTGCACGGAAGAATGTGCTCTCTTCAATATTTTTGTGGACAAAATGCTAATGCGTATGTGTTTTCTGTGGACTGAAGGAATAAGAATGTGACATGCTTTCATAATGAATGAATGTCGTAGCACAGAATGCATTCTGTATACAAAATAAGGTATGTGACACTTGGCGCCCCATATTTGTGTGTACGTGTGTTTGTGCGTTTGTGTGTGTGTGTAAAAGAATGAGTGCATGGTGCATGTGTATGTGTGTGTGTGTCCATGTGTGTGCGTGAGTGTGTGTGTTTCTGTGTGTTTCTGTGTGTGTGTGAAAGCACACGCATTTGTCCGTCTATTCATCCCAAATGTGAGTTTTTCTGCGGTGCCTCTCCTCCTCCTCCTCCTCCTCCTCCTCCTCCTCCTCCTTGTCTGTACCCTGACTACGTGTTGCTGTCCATGGTCCTGAAACCCTCCCACTAACACTGTGCTATTTCAGAGTTATTAGTAGACAACAATCAATGGTTACTAAATGTATTATTTATGAATACTTTATCATCAGCTTATGAAAAACTAAACAATTTATTTATACCTAACAGACCCCCAAAAATCTGTTTAGTAATAACTTGATTACATTTTCTTTTATATTAATAAACTACATTTTTATTGCAAATATTGTATTATTATTAATGATTTACTGAGTTACTGTTAATGATTATTAAGTTGATTGTAGGTTTTGTGCAGTCATATCTTGGCACTTTTAGATAGTTTCCAAATGATTTACTAACAATTAAAAGACTAAGACGCAACTTTAGAATGCTCATCTGAAAAAGAAAATTTGTAGCTGTTTTTCTAGCTAACCGTTAATCAATAAAACATAATTTGTAGTTCAGTAGATAATCAACCTATATGTCATCTGCATAGGTGTAATCTAAATAGCTATATAAAGGCCTACAATCAACTTAATAATCATTAACAGTAACTCAGTAAATCATTAATAATAATACAATATTTGCAATACAAATGTATGATAATGATGATAAAGTATTCATAAATAATACATTTAGTAACCATTGATTGTTGTCTACTAATGATTAATATATGATTTATAAGTTATCAAATATTTAATTATAGTTGCAAAATAAAGCATCAATTAACCATTTATACGGGATGGTTATTATAAAGTGCTACCAAAATATTATATTCCCTTCCTTCTGCTGGCATTTAGTGACCTAACAAAGACTGAAGTCAGAGATGCTTGCTTTCGTTTATTTGGATTCTTGTCTGCAGGATGTGTGTGCGTGTGTGTGTGTTAACAGGATGTGTGTGTGTTTTAACAAGTGTAAATCGTCTTGTAACACTAAACAGCTTGATAAGACTTAGGAGAGGCACTCGCAGGCATTGCACAGTTATTGACTTTGCTAATATGAACTAAATTATGCAGCACGGAGTGGGTAGAATCTGGGTAATCAGCCTGCTGTTGCTAACAGGACGAATAATTATCACATTCACAATCTGTTTTTTCTTCCTTTTAGGCTTTCTATTGACCTGAGTGAGTTAAAGATGTGGTAAATAATACAGCTTTTTCCCCACAGAGGTGGGATTGTGGGTTGGAGGTGCCTAGTATGCTATGGTAGTCTATTCTGATAAGGGGAGGGTACTCCACTTCAGGAAAAGCTGGGTTTTTTTTTCCTAAAGAGAGAAAATAGTCTCACACCCCTTCTCCCATTCCAAGCATCACAGTCTCTATCTCTCTCTTTGTACTGTTCTCTGTCTTCTGTTTCAACTTCTATCTCTATCTCTTTGTTTCTCCCTATCTCTCTCTCTCTCTCTCTCTGTCTGTCTCCTTCTCTCTCTCTCTCTCTCTCTCTCCCTCTCTGTCTCTCTGTCTCTCTCTCTCTCTTCTCCCTGTCAAATTGACTGCAGGAGGTGACAATGAACCTGGTTCACCTTTTCATTTTCCTTCCCTCTCTCCCAACCCCCACCTCCGCTACTACACACACCCCCCGCTACCCCTTCGCCAGACACCCTCCCCCATCCCCCACCTCCATGTCTGGACTGGACCCTTCCTCCCTCATTAGCAACTTTCGATGCTCTCCTCGACCGCCTCCATCTCCACCCACAGCCCTCCTTCTCCTTCTCCCCCTCTCTCCTCCTCTCCTCCTCCTACTCTCTCTTCCTCTCCTCCTCATCTCTCT
>NC_137918.1:5277306-5297306 GCF_963457725.1 Sprattus sprattus
CAGATGCCTGCCATAGTCATACGCAGTGACATAGTTACTCCCCGCCAGCAGAGTGATGCACAAGTTATTGGGGATAACTGATACTTACCTAAGCACATAGCACAAAGCATACTTAAACAGCACAACAGGGACAGCAACCTCTCTTTCTCTCTGCCGCTCTATCACTCTCTCTCTGCCTCTCTATCACTCTCTCTCGGCCTCTCTCTCTCTCTCTCTGCCTCTCTATCTCTCTTTTTGCCTCTCTCTCTCTTTCTCTATCTCTCTCTCTGCCTCTCTCACTCTCTCTGCCTCTATCTCTCTCTGCCTCTTTCTCTCTCTCGGCCTCTCTCTCTCTCTCTTCCTCTCTATCTCTCTTTTTGCCTCTCTCTCTCTCTCTCTATCTCTCTCTCTGCCTCTCTCACTCTCTCTTTCTCTATTACTCTCTCTGCCTCTATCTCTCTCTCGGCCTCTCTCTCTCTCTCTTCCTCTCTATCTCTCTTTTTGCCTCTCTCTCTCTCTCTATCTCTCTCTCTGCCTCTCTCACTCTCTCTTTCTCTATCTCTCTCTCTTTCTCTATCTCTCTCTCTGCCTCTCTCACTCTCTCTGCCTCTATCTCTCTCTGCCTCTTTCTCTCTCTCGGCCTCTCTCTCTCTCTCTTCCTCTCAATTTCAATTTCAATTTCAATTCAGCTTTATTGGCATGACAAAAAAAACACAATTTGCATTGCCAAAGCATTCTTGTAATACATATAATAATATAATAGAACAAGTAGAAAATAAAACATAATTTTGTAACGGCAGTGTGTGTGTGTGCATGTGTGGATGTGAGTGCATGTAAGTGTGTGTGGGGGAATGTATCCGTGTGTGTGGTTTACTGATGAAGTGACTCTTCTCTTTTTCTATGGCAAGCATCTATATATTTTGCTGCCACTCTTGTGCTCCTCTCTTCCTCTCCCAATAACACCCTCAGACCTGGGTCAAGGTTCTGAGGGTCTGGGTGCATGGCTCTGAATTTAGGGAAGAATTGGTCCCTTATGTCTTTCCATTTGCAGCATTCTGCCAGGAAGTGAAGCTCTGTTTCAATTACACCTTGGGTGCAGTTGGTACACAGCCTGTCCTCTCTGGGCAGCCAGGTTTGCCTGTGTCTGCCCTTTTCGATGGCCAGACTGTGGTTACTAAGCCTGTACCTGGTCAAGGTTTTTCTCTGCCTGGTGTCAGTGACTGTGAATAGGTAGTTTGCCACAGTATACTCTCTGTTTAGGGCCAAATAACATTGAAGTTTATTTTGTCTTTTTGTTGTTTCAGTCCAGTATGATAAGTAATTTAGTTTTTCTGCATTGATAATTTGGTTAGGCCGAATTGTTTGAGAAAGGGTGGCGAGGTCCTGAGGCTGACTATTAGTTTGGTTATTTGTACTATTAGTACATGTGAGTCTCAGGACTAGCTGGATGAGGGGGCTTGTTTTTGCACTCATCATTTGGCTTTTTAGGGCTTTGTAACAATAAAGCCCTCTCTATCTCTCTTTTTGCCTCTCTCTCTCTATCTCTCTCTCTGCCTCTCTCACTCTCTCTTTCGCTATCTCTCTCTCTGCCTCTCTATTTCTCTTTTTGCTTCTCTGTGAACTGGCAAAATCCCAGGAGAATTAGACACTTAGAGAATTCTAACTCTTCTTTAGAAAGGAATTCATTCATCTTGTCATAATGATGCTAATCTGGCTTATGTGATGCCGTGAGTCAAGATAAACTCTCCAATGGTTGCGAGCATGAGAGACAGAATGACAGAATGTGTTTTGTAGGTGACTTGCTGGAAGAGTTGGGAGATCTAGAAGTTGACCTTGTTCTGTAACACTGTTTCCACCCCATTTAAAGAGTTCAGTTCGATTAGGCCAACTCGTCCATACATAAGCAATAATCTGTAGATCATCAATGAAGTGTTGCGGCAAAACTAGCAACAATCTTATAATTCCACAAACAACAGTCAAGAGGCAAATGTGCAGATTTGTTAACAGTAATTGCAGTCCTCTAAGTCTGCAGTGAAGGCGGTCCAGTCTCTTGAAGTAAAAACTGTTGCTCGTTTCTATTTTACGTAAATGAGCCTAGTCTAGCCTGCCTCTCAGCAGTCAGCCTTTTGGTATTAATTGTCAGACATTTTGAGTCAGACATCAAGTTTGTCCATGTTCAACAAATGATACAACAAATTACCACAGAAGCCTCATCCATTTACTTTGTCTTATATCATAGTGGCTACAGGTGATTGTTTTGATTTTTTTGAAGGTACAGGTATGAATAATTATAAATAACTAACTAATACATAATTCTCTCATTTCACTAGGACACCACTTAAGGTAATACAGTATACCTACTTTCTGCACAAATGCCCAGTTTGACCTATTGCCCAATTAGTTCACAGATAACATACGTGGTTCTGCTTAAGGTTTCTTCCTGCCTAACAGGGAGTTTTTCCTCGCCCCTGTTGCCGTTGTGCATGCACTAAGGGGGTTCAGGCTCTGGGCTCTGTTAAGCGCCGAGAGGCAATTGTATTGTTATGGCGCTATAAAAATAAAATTGAATTGAATTGAATTGAATATAATACATATAATAGATAGCTGTACATGTAAGGTAGTATTATTGTTATTATACTTACTAGTGCAGTGCCCGTAGGGGGTAACATCTGACGATCAATCACGTCGCGCGGGTCCGCCCCTCTTTCTCTGAATTACTACACTACCCATAGTGCCTCACTACCCACAGTGCCTATGGCAAACGAGAAAATACAAATATGTCGCGAACTATGAATTCAGAAATCTTCAAAATCAAGGATGCACAGGTTCATGACATGCGTAAGCTACATGCGAAATCTCATAACTAACGTAACTAACATCAGGTAGATACGCCTGTCACAGACAGAAAGACAGATACACAGAGATTTCTGGATTCATAGATAGATTTTAATTATTATTATTAACATCTGAATCCAGCTTCGTCTACATGCACAGATGCCCAAGAGCGTCTGCAGCAATCCGTAGAAAAGCTCCTAATACAGCACCCCAACTTTAGGTAGAATGACCCCCCTCATCTTCATTTTCTTAATTTGTTTGTAATGACAATGTAGTTATACACAGGAATGGATTCCTTGTGCTGTTGGTTGTGGATTTCCCACAGCAGCCAAGCCTCTCATTGTCACCTACAAGTACTCCTACCCAACAACCTAGCCTGAGTGTTTTCACAACAGGGTGCACTTAAACCATCATACCGATACTTAAAAGCAACAGCAAAGATGCCTTTCTGAGCATTCCACTGGGGTTGTAATGTATGCACCTACCTTTATCAATGTTTTGTTGAATAAGGCTCAACAGTGGTGTCTGGCATCCCAGACCCACCCCCCTCTGTACTCAAGATGGATAAGCTCACATGTCAATCCCAGGGACATCAACTGACACACCTCAAGACACACCTCAACAAAATCACTCATGCATATTTCATTGTCTGAACCATGCATTGCCTAATTATCTAAACATCAATCGCATTACACTATGACATGCCACAGGGTATTAAGGGTAACGGGTGGGAGGGCTGTACCCTCAGGAGTATGTTAGCCTAAGGATAGGAATCAGATATGATCCCAGGGTAAGGGAAAGGGTTGGGGCCAGGATTAGGACGTGATCACCTTAGGCACCCAACCACATTGTGACAACAGACCTCTTCCGGTAATACATGGTTCATTTCAATGTCCGAAAGTAGTCTGTGAGCATTTCTGGCCATAACCACATCTCGTCTTTTCATCAGCCTCAGACAACTCCTTTAAAGCTCCTTTGAGTGACAGTCCTTGAAAACCAAAATCCAACAGTAGCATTGTGGTTGATTGGGCTACAAAGCCTCTAACTCCTATCTCCGCTGGTCTTGTGTGTGCTCTAACAGCTATCTCCACTGGTCTTGCTTGCCGAACTCCTTCCCTCACGCTTACCAGTTTCACATACATCAGCTTCTCCTTTCAAAGGCTTCCTCAATCATACTTTCAAAGGGAATCATTTACTCAATAAAGTAAACAGTGCACTCACACTCCGAATACAACACCATATCTGGTCCCATAGCAGTCACAGCAATATACTCTGGAACTTGAAGTTCCCTTCAGACATCAGCCAGCAATCCCCAATCTCGTGCTTTGCCACATTTGCCAGTACTGTTTGTACGTGCCTGATGTCCACTTTCTGCTCCTTGCACAAAAGTGAAATGGATTTAAAACAAACAGCGGTTCCAGATGGCTGCAATTTCTTGTCTACTTCCTCTGATCATTTAATTTGTTATTGATTTCCCACTTTTTACTCCTTCATGCATTGTGTGTGTGTGTGTGTGTGTTTGTGTTTGTGAGTGTGTGTGTGTGTGTGTGTGTGTTTGTCTTTCTGCTATTTGCTGTGCCTCTCGGGCTCTATTGCAATCACTTTCATTCATTTGTTATGCTTACCCAAGAACATGCTTCACAGAGAAACAGTTTTTGTGTGTGTGTGTACGAAAGAGAGATAGTTTGTTGCTGTGTGTGTGTGTGTGTGTGTGTGTGTATGTATGTGTGCACATGTGTGGAAAAGAGAAGGTTTGTTCCTGTGTGTGTACGTGTATGTGTGCAGTGTGTAGAGAAGAGATTGTTTCTTCCTGTGTGTGCATGTGTGCTTGTGTTTGAGATGTGTTCTTGTTTGTGTGTGTGTGTGTGTGTGTGTTTGAAAGACCGAGATTCCTTCCCTGACAATTACAAATGTTATATGGATATGAATATTCAATTTTATATCCCAAACAAGCTCATTTGTGATTGGCATGCACTTAAACCAACACAACAGCCACCCCTGACAGCTCGAGTCAGTCTGGAAAGTCAAGTTCTTTCGTCTTTGTTTTGCTCTTTATGTGCGTCTGAAGTAAATCAAGACTCCCGTCCGATGGGATTTATGATGTCACCTTGTGAAAGCGTGCTAATTATTTCCCGTCGTCTCGCTCTCACGCCGCGTCTTTCTCGAGCCTCGCTTATGCTCTTGACTCTCTCCTCGCTCAATGTTTTATTCCCTCTCTTCTAATTTCGACTGCTATGAACTCCCGTGTTCCTGTTCGTGTAAATCAACATGGGGTGTGTGTGTGTGCGTGTGTGTGTGAGAGAGCAGTAATGACGTGACAATCCATTTCAAAAACACAAATGGCTATAGGCCCTTTAAATCACCTGAAGTGGGGGGCCTAATACCCACTGAGTGCTCTCCTAAGCAGCTCCCTCTG
Source organism: Sprattus sprattus (assembly GCF_963457725.1). NCBI lineage: Eukaryota > Metazoa > Chordata > Actinopteri > Clupeiformes > Clupeidae > Sprattus > Sprattus sprattus. The sequence continues at coordinate 5,282,537 of NC_137918.1, forward strand.
AAGGAGTGAATTAAAGGCCTCACTCGTAAGTCTGTCAGAATGAATTGTTTGGCAATGGCTAATGAAAAGGACCCAGTGCACAATATCCATAGAGTTTTATTAGCCGCTTGTGTGTTTCCTGCCAGCCTCCTCGGCTAATTGTGCTGAATGAAGGCGTGATTAGAAAGACATGTTCCAATGTCACAGAGGAGCCCCAGGGCTGGGCCCCGCATTCTAATCTGTTCATTTTATGTGTGTGTGTGTGTGTGTGTTAGGTGGTCTTTTACATTCATGATGGCAAGCATGTGGAATGATTTTCCATTCTGCAGTATCTTGGGGCATTTGGTGCACCTTTTCTCTCTCTCTTTCTCTCTCTCCATCCCTCTTTCTCTCTATCTCAATTCTCTCTCTGTCTCTCTCTCTCTCTCTCTCTTCAGTCTTCCCCCTCAGTGTTTCCAGTTCAAAGTAGCTTTATTAGCATTGTGTTGAAACTGCAGCACCGGCAAACAGTGCATGAAATGAATGGTATCTCACATTTTACAGGCAAAGTGAAGAAACAGCCAGGCAATGAGACCTGGATATCTCTCTGTATATAGTATATATAATACTATTTCATGCTTTTATGTTAACACTCACACACACACACACACACACACACACACACACAGACACACACACACACACACACACACACACACACACACACACACACACACACACACACACACACACACACACACACACACACACACACACACACACACACACACACACACACACACACACACACACACACTCTGGCGTTTTTTCCACTTGGGCTTCAGTCCCCCATCCTCAGATGTGCATCCTCTGAATCTATTACCTGTGCCAGGGAACACAGAATAAGGTCAGAATGAGCACATGAAGATCATTTCACCATCCTTTCAAGGCAATGTACACCTTCAGGAACAAGTGCTGTGCACCAAGCAAAAAGAAAAGAAAGAGAGAGGGGGTGGCATGTCGGAGATAGATGGATCAGATGGATGCCCTCGACAAACACTTCCCCTCCCTCACTCTCTCTCTCTCTCCCTCTTTGTACTTGTGTGTAAAAAGTGTTCAGATGTGTGTTTTGTCCAACTCTGTGTAGTAGGTGTGTAATGTGTGGAGTGTGTGTATGTGTGTTTGTGTTGTCTGTAGTGTGTGTGTGTGTGTGTGTTGTCTGTAGTGTGTGTGTGTGTGTTGTCTGTAGTGTGTGTGTGTGTGTGTGTGTGTGTGTTGTATGTACTGTTTGTGTGTGTACGTGTGTGTTGTCTGCATGGGAAGAGTAATGGAGGAGCCCTCTTTTGCTGACTGGTGAGGTTTTGCCAATTAATAAAAATATGCCAAGAGCAAGTGAGTTTGATTGAAAGATGGAGAACGGGACGCGAGGAATCTGACATATTTATGCCCTTCATGATCCCTCCTCAGCTACCGAGCCGTTTACACGCCAGACATACTTCACCTCACACACATCATCCGTTTAGGGAGCACCGCATGTACTGCACTGCTGCTCCACTTCCTCTCTCTTTATGTTGCAGGAAATGGAGGATATTTATAGTAAATAAAGATTCACTTAAATGATGATTTAGCTTGAAAAGTGGTTAGATAAATGATTGAACAAATGGATAAATGAATTGATGAATAAACGAATGAATGGGTGGATGGTTGAATGAATGAAGAGATGGGTGGATGGATGGATAGATGAATATATGAATAAAACGATGCACATATTAATTAATGAATTGATGAATGAATGGTGGATGGTTGAATGAATGAGCAGATGGGTGGATGGATGGATGGATGAGCGAATGGATGGATGGATGGATTGATGTATATAGCTATGAACATATGAATTCGTTAATTGATAAATGAATGGGTGGTTGGATGGATTGTCACACATTATTTCTCTGAAAGTCTACATCACTTCACATTCCTGACTTTATGAGGAGGCTCCTCCTACCAGGCGTGTGTAGATGACCAGGCGTGTGTAGATGACATTACACACTGTAAACCTGAACAAGTTCAGTGTACTTAAAACTTTTGATGTAACCGATTACATAATACAATTTGAGTACACATATATTTGTATTAAGTAAACTTAACTTAGAAATTATACATTGGCTATACTGATTTATTTTGTTTTCATTTTCAAAAATGTTAAGTTCTCTGAAGTCATATTATTCCAAAATCTCACAGGATTCTGCCTCGTCGGATATTTGTGTTTCTCTGGGTCTTTCACAAACTAGTTATTACGCACTTACAAGTTTTTGAAAGGGTATCTCCCTTACGTTCCAACTTCTTGCGCAAGCTCTTACTGTAGAGAGAACTGTCATTGGTCGACCGCCTTCCCAGTGTTGCCAGATGTACATTTACATCTGTGATTTAGCAGACACTTTTATCCAAACTAATTTACAAGGAATTTTTAATTTATAGATCAGGAGCAGTTTAAGGGTTTCACACTTATACACTTGATACGGAGGAGTGGGGAATCAAACTACACTGTAAACCTGAACAAGTTCAGAGAACTCAAAGCTTTTGATGTAACCGATTACATAAGAAAATTTGAGTACATATATATTTTTTTTTTAAGTAAACTTAACTCAAAAATCATACATCGGTTATTCAGATTTTTTGTGTTATCATTTTCATAATTTTTGAGTTCTCTGAACTCATATTATTCCAAAATCGTAGTGGGATTTAGCCTCGTCAGATATACAGTATGTGTTTCTCTGAGTCTTTCTCAAACTAGCTATTACGCCCTTATAAGTTTTTGAAAGGGTATCTTCCTTACGTTACAATTAAGTTCTTGCGCAAGCTCTTACTGTAGAGAGAACTGTCATTGGTCGACCGCCTTCCCAGTGTTGCCACTGCACTTACATTTACATCTGTGATTTAGCAGATGCTTTTATCCAAAGCGGTTGACAAGGAATTTTGCATTCATAGATCATGAGCAGTTTAGGGGTTCACACTTATACACTTGGTAAGGAGGAGTGAGGAATCGAACTAGCATCCTTCCAACCCCTCGATTACTAAACGACTCCTCTACCTTAAGTCTGCTGTCTCCGTCTCTCATCACAAGAACTCTGCAATGATGTTCTCAAAGAAGTTGATGACGTCAGATACTTAAACAATATGAGTTATCAGGCAATGTTTACTCAAACAAATACATTCCAATACAATTAAAACATCTTCACTCGCTCAGAAAACTTATACATTTTAAGTTGGGTCAACTAAATACCAGGTTTTAAGTACTGAATACATAATGTTAATAAGTTAGTAGAACTGTTTGGGTTTACAGTGCAGCTGCTGGTGTGTTGAGTACACATTACCTGTGCTGGGCAGGTGAGCAGAGGTACAGTCAGCCAGGTGTTATTTTTTATGGAGGAGACACTAAAAGGCCTTGACTGAGAATGAGATAATATCTACATGTGTACAGGGGTAAAAGGCTAAGTGTGTAACTGTCACAGGAGTGTGGTGGATGCCTTGATTGAGAATGAGATCATACCTATATGAGTTAGAGGCTAAGTGTGTATGTCACATCAGAGCCCGGACCTGCACCAGCCACGCCCACCTCCGCGCTCACTCGCTCACACTCACCAGTGTACTGATCACTCACACCTGCACTCGCACTCACCTGCATCACATTAAGCATTCACGAGGACTAATCACGTACACCTGTCACAGTCCCTTCTTATACTCCACTCTCCTCACACTCGGTGTCTGGTATCGCACATCACAGGTTGCCAAACATCTTGCTAAACCGTAAGGATTCCTATCTTCGCTTGTTCTCTTCCCGTTTATGCTTCGTTGTGTCTTTGTCACGTTTTGGTTATACTGTCCGAGTTAAACTTGTGTTTTGTTTGCCCTCCTGGGTTTGTTAGTTACGATCTTTTCTTTCAGAGCTTGGCTCTTTGTTTTATTTTACGTGTTCTTGTAAACCCGCTACTTTGTTGTCAGCAGTGCTACGAGCCTGCGCCCCTCCTGGGCTGGACTATCCCTGTGGAGCGAACGCGTCCTGTACTGCCGTTCGGTATCCCTGATTTGTGCTGTCAATCCATTCGCGAAATAAACAGTCATTCACAAAAACTTGCAGTTGTCGTGTTAAAGTTCCGTGACAGTGTAACTGTCACATGAGTGTGGTGGATGCCTTTTAGTGTAGAATAGAATCTTCAGATAGAACCTTAGTGTAGAATAGAATCTTCACATAGAACCTTAGTGTAGAATAGAATCTTCAGATAGAACCTTAGTGTAGAATAGAATCTTCACATAGAACCTTAGTGTAGAATATAATCTTCACATAGAACCTTAGTGTAGACTAGAATCTTCGGATAGAACCTTAGTATAGAATAAAATATTCAGATATAACCTTAGTGTAGAACAGGTCTGATGGTGGTGCAGTTTGTGACTTCCAAACGGTCAACTTGGGGGTAAATTCCTGGCTACAGAAGGATAAATATATGTGTGTTTTGTTTGGATGGTTGAATACCAGACCTTGCCTTTTCAACAGATCACAGCCAGATCACTCCGAGAGTAGATTTATATCCAGCACCCTTGCTGTGATACACAACATTAGTTCAGGATACTCTCTCATTGTGGTCTTCTAATAATGGAATGTCGTTTTCAATCAGAAATAATTTGTGGCTGCCATCTGTGTCACGAGATGGGCTTCAGATAACGAATTTGGCCTGGATCGATAGCCATCTTGCTCTTGTTCCAGATCCGGGCGGATGTGACAGCCATGACATTTAACATGATGGGCCCTCTCTCCAACACGACCATCCTTCCCTGGAAAAAAGATAAAATTCACATTTCAATTGACTTCTATTGAAGTAACGACATACTTGAGAAGCCTCCAAACATATGAATTGTATTGACATAAGGCCTATTATATGTTTTATAATTTACACGAGTGAAAGACCTTGGACCTTTACAACTGCAACAATGTGCTCTTCAATTGATCTCCTTGAACATTACTGCTTCGTCTCTATGAAGTGTGTATTGATCAACGCGATCAAGGCACAGCCCTTGTAGGTATGCCTACCACACACTCCCCAGTGTGAGAAGTGAAGCATATCCAGGCATCGCTGTCTCGCATTGTCTGCTTTTAATTAGGCCCTCCTGGCTCCGTGGTGTCCGCTGACCTTATCAATGGCGCGACACAAACAGGCCAGGAAACACATGCTTCTAATGAAGCCCTGTAATCAATGCGTGCTGAAAGGGAAGCGCTTTTCACCTGCCAAAGCCTAATTGCCGTTCCTAATCCTGAGCCTCTGTTCAGATTCCTCTGCGTTGACATTGATAAACCGACCTGGTAAAACGTAATTATCTTACAGCGGGTGGAAGGGGGAAGGTTTTTCAAACGCACACATGTGAACATTTTTTTTTTCCATTTAAACTCATGTGAGTTGTGCCACGATGCATAAAGGAGACAAATGAGCCTTCCTATTACCCCTTGTTTCTGTGTTGTGCCTCCACGTGATGATGGGTGTTATGTGGTAATGTAAATAGACTTGCTTAACCCCCAACAGCAGAAGGAAATAATGTCTGCCTCCCTTGAGGACTTCCATGACTGCCACATGAGACCAGTGCTGGCCATTGCCAAGCCAAATGCAGCCTCCGTTATATTAATTCATGTCAACCGCAAGACCTCTGCAGTCATGATAAATCCAACATACACCAAAAAGGTTACAGGGGTGAACAATAAAGAAAAGATATACACTGTGTGCACAATTATTAGGCAAGTGAGTATTTTGACCATATCATAATTTTTATGCATATTTTCCAACTCCAAGCTGCATAAACTTGAATGCTTATTGGATTTAAGCATATTAGGTGTTATGTATCTGTGTAATGAGGGAGGTTGTGGCCTAAGGAGATCAATACCCTATATCAAGGTGTGCATAATTATTAGGCAGCTTCTTTTCCTAAGGCAAAATGGGCCATAAAAGAGATTTAACTGACTGTGAAAAGTCAAAAATTGTATAAAGTCTTTCAGCGGGATGCATTACTCTTGAAATTGCTAAGATATTGGGGCGTGATCACAGAACCGTCAAATGTTTTGTTGCAAATAGTCGACAGGGTCATAAGAAACGTGTTGAGAAAAAAAGACGCAAATTAACTGCCAAAGATTTGAGAAGAATCAAACGTGAAGCTACCAAGAACCCATTATCATCCAGTGCTGTCATATTCCAGACCTGCAATCTACCTGGAGTGCCCAGAAGTACAAGGTGTTCAGTGCTCAGAGACATGGCCAAGGTAAGGGAGGCTTAAACCCGTTCACCACTGAACAAGACACATAAGTTAAGACGTCAAGACTGGGCCAAGAACTATCTGAAGACAGATTTTTCAAAGGTGTTATGGACTGATGAGATGAGAGTGTCTCTTGACGGACCAGATGGATGGGCCCGTAGCTGGATCAGTAACGGGCACAGAGTTCCACTTTGACTCAGACGCCAGCAAGGTGGAGGTGGGGTACTGGTATGGGCTGGTATTATTAAAGATGAGCTAATTGGATCTTTTCAAGTTGAAACGAGTGAAATGGACTCAAAATGAACTCTCAAACCTACTGCAAGTTTTTAGAAGACACATTCTTCAAGCAGTGGTACAGAAAAAAGTCTGCATCTTTCAAAAAGATCATGATTTTTATGCAGGACAATGCTCCAGCACATGCATCGAAGTACTCCACTGCGTGGCTAGCCAGTAAAGGCCTTAAAGATGAAAGAATAATACATGGCCCCCTTCCTCACATGACCTAAACCCTATAAACAGGTGATTTTCAGTGCAGGAAAACAGTACACCACTCTGAACAGTGTCTGGGAGGCTGTGGTTGCTGCTGCACAAAACGTTGATCGTCAACAGATCAAGAAACTGACAGACTCCATGAATGGAAGGCTTATTACTGTTATTGAAAAGAAGGGTGACTTTATTGGTCACTGACTTTTTTTTTTTAAATGTCAGAAATGTTTATTTGTATGGTTTGAGTTGTTTGTTTATTATTCTAACTTAAACAGATGAAAATAGACAAGTGAGATGGGAAATTTGTCGTTTTTCATTTAGTTGCATAATAATTCTGCACACTCATAGTTGCCCAATAATTGTGCAGACATAGATATTCTCCTAAGAAAGCCAAAACCTCACTTTCACTTTCTTAAATATTCAGGTTTGAGATTATTGACATTTTGGATTGACCGAGAGCACTGTAGTTGTTCAATAATAAAATTAATCCTCAAAAATACAACTTGCCTAATAATTGTGCACACAGTGTATGTATACAAACTCAAAATAACTATACAAAGGTCATATATGACACTAATCCTTTGATCTGAATGAGGCAATATTAAAGGCTGAATGTCAAAACCAAAAAAATCATCTGAAAAATCATCTGAAAATGACCATGTACTGATGATTAATCAGCAGCATCAACGCAAGTCATTTTGTTAATGGTGAAAGCGATTGATTGATGCAGACGATATAAGGACAGGGCAGCCATTTTTGTGGTTCCTTCAAGGCGTATTTCTAACCTGATGTGTCATTAATGGCTCGCTCATAAAGAGATGTGAGATGCATTTATCGGGTCTAAATGATCTGCATGAGTAATAGAAGGATGGCGAATATGCGACAACCTCAAACCCATACAGTGTTTCTGTGGGCTGTGATAATATACATCAAAGGGCATTTTACAAACTCTCTTGTTGTCTGTGTATGCGTGTCTCTCTGTCCATCTCAAACTGAAAAATTCCCCCTTATCATTATCTATATATCTCTTACTATCTATCAATCTATCGGTCTATTTGTCTATCTCTCTCTGTATATACTATATCTAAATATCTATCGGTCTATTTGTCTATCTCTATCTATTTATCTATCTATCTGTCTATATATATATCTATCGGTCTATCGGTCTATCTGTCTATCTGTCTATCTCTAACTATCTATCTATCTATCTATCTATCTGTCTATCTATCTTATCTATTTATATGTATAGCTATCTATCTATCTATCTATCTATCTATCTATCTATCTATCTATCTATCTATCTATATCTATCTATATATCTATCTCTGCTCCATCCTTCTCTGTCTCTCTCTCCATCCCTCTCTCTCTATCATGTCCCTGTCTCCTTGCCCTCCCCAGGGTTTATTTATCCCATCCCGACGCCGTAAACAATAACTCTAATTCCAGCGCGCCCTTCTCCGCCCCAGTCTCCTATCTGACACAGCTTTATGACTGCTGCTCCTGCGGGAGCAATTTAACACTGGGAAAAGAAAAAAAAAGAAACGTTTCGCTCCACTCTCTATCTCACACACACACACACACACACACACACACACACACACACACACACACACACACACACTCACACACGCACACACACAAACCTGCTTCAGGTCAAAACAAGTAAATGTGTGCAAGGTGAATAGGTATGGGAGTTTGTGTGTGTGGTGTCTGGTGTGTGTGTGTGTGTGTGTGTGTGTGTGTGTGTGTGTGTGTGTGTGTGTGTGTGTGTGTGTGTGTTGTGTGTGTGTGTGTGTGTGTGTGTTTGTGTGTGTGGTTCAGAGGGGTCATCCACAGGCCTCTGGTCAGCAGATCTGAGTCCATTATAGACACTGGAGTCCTGAATGATTGGGTCCTATGAGGCCAACAGAGGAGGAGTTTATTCCTCTCTTTCTTCTGTCTTTCTCTCAGTCTTTGCTCTCTTTCTCTCTATCCCTGTCTTTCTCTTTGTATTCTCTCTATCCCTGTCGTATTTTAGTATTCTCTCTATGTCTGTTTTTCTTTTTAGTATTATCTCTCTGCCTCTCTATTCCTGTCTTTCTTTTCATCTTTGCTCTCTTTCTCAAAATCCCTCTAGTTTTTTAGACTTGTCTCTATCCCTGTCTTTCTCTTAGTATTCTCTTTTTGGCTTGAAAATGCACTGTAGACAGAAGCAGCAGAAGTCCCATTAAACTCATCTGTCTTCACTTTGGAATTGATGTTAGCTGGAGCACACTGGACACAAGCGATGAGCTCTTCTAATGTGTGTGTTCACTTCTGGGAGCTTACAGAGTATGTGTGTTTTAGGCTTTAGTCTCCGTTCTCTCTCTCTCTCTCACATTTCTCTCTCCCTCTTTCACTCACTAACATTCACTCACACTTTTAGTTTCTGACCATCCTTACATCTTCCTGTCTCTGGTTTTCACTCTGGCAAATTTCTCTTTGAGTTACTGTTGCCGCAAAAAAGTAAACAAACTCTAAACAAAGAACCTGCACACACACTCACACCCACACACACACACACACACACACACACACACACATACACACACACTTACCCCCAGAACACACGCATACTTTATATTTATTTATAACACACAATAACCATATGTTTACTATTTTGTTAAACTCTCTCTCTCTCTCTCTCTCTCTCTCTCACACTCGCACACACACACACACACACACACACACACACACACACACACACACACACACACACACACACACACACACACACACACACACACACACACACACACACACACACACACACACACACACAATCAGAACCCTATGGAGTTGCCCATCTCTCTCTCTCTCTCTCTCTGAATGACTTGTTGGTTTATTTATTACCTTATTTCGCCAACATGAAAGGCCCCCTTAATGGAGTATCAGCACTTTACTGTGTTGTCCCAACTCTACGCTTGGCACTAGACACATTCGCAACACACTGAACACACACACACACTCCTCAGCGGCTCACGGAAAACACATGCCACACACACCACTTTTACCACTCATAGGAATGCTTTGGACAAGTACGCACTTTTTACTGGTAAATATAGTGTTTACACTCACCCCTTCACACTAGGTAACAACAGACACGCTGACACCAGCAAAAAAACCTAGAGGGGAGGGCTTGGGGCCAGGGCAGACACATGGTCATCAAGCCCTCTAGAACCCACTACAGAAATGTACACACACACACACACACACACACACACACACACACACTCACACACCTTCACGCACCCGCACACGCACACACACATACACACAAACACACAAACAACCACACACACACACTTTTCAGCAGAGATTTAATTTTCTATTGACGCACATTTGACACAAGGGGGAGGTGGGGCCCTTGGGGGATTTGCGGGGCTCTATCCTACGCAACCTATAGGGCTCTTTGAGCTTTCAGCTTCTTTTTACCACTTTCACTTCTTCTTCTTGCACTTAACTTTTACATTCTTGTTAAATGTATATTACCTTTTAACCTGTCATTTCATAGTGTTGTTTTATCTGCTCATCTGTAAAGATAATTATATATAGATTTCAATTAGCTTTGGCCTGCTCCTCACCATTGTCACCCCACTGTGAATAAACATAATTACCCTGACACCTACACATCTATAGGATGCTTTTGATTGACAGGATTGCCGGATGTTGTTGTCACTTTCCCCTCGCCGTAAGTGTCCTCATTAATCGCATACCTAATTACTAGGTTGAGCAGAATTAATGTCAGCAGCCCGCCCCCCCCTCCATGTCTGCTGCAGTGGCCTGACCCTCCCAGACACCCCACTTGTGCTTGTTGTTTTCCTGTTGTTCTTTCTCTCTCTCTCTCTCTCTCTCTCTCTCTCTCTCTCTCTCTCTCTTTGGGTGGTAATGAGCAACACACAAATAAAGAATGTAGCCCAGCTGCATCAGTGCTGTAGTTATTTCCTGTGTGTGTGTGTGTGTGGGGGGGGGGGGGGTTGTGTGGTGTGTGTGTGCGTGTGCGTGTTGGTGTGTGTGTGTGTGTGTGTGTGAATATGGGTGGTATTTGTGTGTGTGTCCGTGTGTGTGTGTGTGTGTGTGTGTTTGTATGTGTGTGGGTGTGCATGTGTGTGACTATTTGTTTTATGTAAACTAAATCCGACCCACATGAATACATTATTTAGAATCCACAGATGATAATGCATTCTAAATGTGTGATTACTATCTTTTGAATCGGAGGTGATCTTTACCAGATGTTGCCATTTCACAGATTGCTAGTTGTGCCCTATTGTGCCCTAGTTTGTTCTTCCTTGTATATTTGTTATGCATGCATGTGAAGGTGTGTGTGGGTGCATGAGTGTGTGTGATTGTGTATGTGTTTGTGTGTGTACGTGTATGTGTATGAGATAGAGAGAGCGAAAGAGAGTGAGAGACAGAGAGAGAGAGAGATATCGTGTGTGTATATGTGTGTGTGTGAGAGAGAGAGAGAGGGAGAGAGAGTAAGAGAGAGAGAGAGTGTGTGTGTGAGAGAGAAATAGAGAGAGAGGGAAAGAGACAGAGAGAGAAAAAGAGAGAGAGATTGTGTGTGTGCCTGTGTGAGGCATATGTTTTGTTGTCTTTGCTATCACTCCTCTGTGTGGCTAGGTAGACTGGATGGAGAAGAGACGAGTTGTGGTTTAGCACCCATAATCCTCCTTGGCAGTGGCATCTATGGATGACACCTTCTCCGTGGAGAAATAAGGGCCGCCCGCCAGAAGCATTTCACAGACCTGCTGTATTGTTTATGAAATGACATGAACAGAAATACAGGACAAATGGTGCATTGGTTTAGTATTGGATGCAGAGTTTTATTTTCCAACCCTGTATTTTAAGGGAAGGGTGACAACCCTGATGAATACACACACACACACACACACACACACACACACACACACACACACACACACACATACACACACACACACACACACACACACACACACACACACACACACACACACACACACAGAAACACAGCAATGCAGGTGCTCACAAAGCAGGGGATGAAGGAGAGGTTTGGCCTAGTTGGACTGCAGATATGTGTCAGGTGGTGAGACATCCATGTTGTGACTTGGGTCACTATGTTGCACTGATGCCAGTCTGTGATTCTAATCCTAATTCTGATTCTGATTCTGATTCTGATTATAATTATAATTCCGTTTCTGATTCTGATTCTGATTCTGATTCTAATCCTATATAATTGCCAAATTCAGTTTATTCTTCCTCACTGTTGCAAATAAAAAAAACTCTGGTGTTTGTACACAGTCCTGGCTCTGTACAGTTGAAACATACACAGTGGTTTGGACTGAGTCATAAACAATCTCAGCCAATCAACACAGTGCTTCAGGATCACAGATAGAAAAAAGTGTAATTTGATTCACTGTTGAGCTCAGATATCAAAAACTTCTCACCAGAATCATGGGCTGCACCTTTAAATATATTCTCAAAAGTGCTGTACTCAGACACACACACACACACACACACACACACACACACACACACACACATACACACACACACACACACACACACACACACACACACACACACACACAGAAAGAGAAATAATCACTCAATGACTAAGTACTGTGTTCCCCATCAGCTCACAAGCTCCTCTTTTATTTTAATATGACTGTTTATCTATTTTTAAATTTATATTTTCATATATTTATATTTACCATAATGCTATACACACTTCATAACCCGTATGCTGTGCTTATAGGATAGTTTAGGAGAACTCTTCAAGACCTTGATTTGTTCCCCTATGTGTTTAATCTCTGTCTTCTTGTGTGTCTCGATACACCTGCTTACACTGTTGCGTTCCTATGACCCCTGGAAAACAACATGGCAGTCTTATCACACACCATGCAGCTATACATAAATTTACTCACTTGGGGAATTTTAATTTTGGTTATCAAAAACCGAAGGCTATTTGTCTTACCCTTCAAGTTCAATCTATGACATTTAGCCTTATAATGTGCATTATGTTTTGAACAAAGATGTTTTTGTTGTTGTTTTTTTGTCCACATCTAAAGTGCAAAGTAGAAAGTTTGAAGGTGAGGCATATAATAAGGTAGAAAAACACAATGTTTCGTATTTAAAACTAGTTTGGGCAACTATGCCTCATTGTCTAGAAACATTGACCTCTGAATTTTTCTACTTCCCATTTTCCATTATAGATGCAATAATAACATATTCACTCTTAGAAGGTTGTTCTCTCCGGAAGAGCACTTATGAAAGTGTTACTATGTGACATTGTATAGTACTGTTTTGAATAAATGTTATATCATCAATACACATACCCAGTATATCTACATAACTTCGTAAGGATTTTCATGTGTTATTAATCACAATTGCAGCAAAACAGAGAAAGTTAAAAACCATCACAGATTTTATGGGAATTATGTTTTTCACCACACCCCTACCACTCTCTCTATACATATATATACCTCCCCCCCCCCACACACACACAGCTGTGCGCACACATTCAGTCACCAGTTTCACACAAAGGCATAGTGGGCTTCTCGCTGTGTGTATAACTCACACTCACACACATACACACACACACACACACACACACGCCATGTGTATAACTCCATCTAGCTCCATAAATCACTGTGATTAGTGATTCTGAAGATCAATAAATGTAATGTTTCATGACAAATGTACAGAAAAAATCTCTCCAACGATCAAATACATGGATACTTCAGATGGATATTTCACAGCAGCCTAAGGCCTCCAGGCCCTGACAGGCCATGCACACACACACACACACACACACACACACACACACACACACACACACACATACACACACACACTAGAAATGGTCACTAGAAATTGGCCCGACCTTTGAACTGTATCACAAAATCAAAAGTACTACTGCCATTACTGCATCACAGTATAGGACCGAGACACTAACTTGCAGACAGTCATAGCGAAGGCCATCAGAGTGGATGGAGCAGATGGTGCTGTTTGCCAACACTAGACTGACGATGGCCAGTTTCTGTTCACGGGTGGTCATCTAGAGGTCATCTGGCATTCCTGTAGAAAATGCAAGAACATGATGTCAATGGTTTGGTTCATTTTTAACTTACTGAAGCGTCACGTTGTACACTAGTATCTATACATGCATACTGCATTACAGGGACTTCAGTAAGAAGCATGGACCTATTATTTGTAGGACTACATTGTATTGTACTTTGAGGTAGAATGATGTGCAACAATTACATAGGAACTAGTACAGAACGTTGAGGTCATACCTGTTCTCCAGAGTAAATGTGAAAAGCTGAGGACTTACCTGTTCTCCAGAGTAAATGTCCATATTATAGCATCTCAGGTTGAGCTGGACTCTCTGTCCAGCCTCCCTCATTGGGAAGTCATTATTATGGCACAGCCCACCACAGTGGTGTTGGTGAAAAGATGTGTCCGTCTATTACCTGATCCCCTTCTTAGTTCATGTCCTCATCCTCCTCCTACTCCTCTCTCTCTCTCTCTCTCTCTCTCCTTCAAATTACTCCAGTCACCTTGTAATTCTTGTGGAAAACACAGAGAGCTCGGTTCAAACAACCAGGGTTACAGAAAAAGCAAGACAACAGTAGGACTTTTGTGGCAAGTTAAATTAGTGTAGAAGTATTTTCATGTGTGTGTGGGTGGATGTGTGTTTGTGTGTCTATGTGTGTGTGTGTGTGTGGTTCAGGTTTGTTTTGCAGTTTGAAATAATTGTTTTCCCAATGATTGCAAGAGATTTTATTCTTGAACTTGAAGTGTCTACTGCATGTACTGTTTCACAAGTGTGTGGCATAATTGCAAACAAAGTGCAAAGCAGAAAATGTGTTTGTACTTTTGGTGCTTTTGACATGGTTACAAAAGTTTTTCATGCTTTTCTTTTTTAAGCATTCCCTTTCACTGTGTTAGCAGTGGGCAAACACTGTTATATTCACAACATTGAAATTGTGTTTACCATTCCTGGCCTTCCTTCACTGGTGTTCTAGTCACACAA
>NC_137918.1:5307306-5309806 GCF_963457725.1 Sprattus sprattus
TGCCTGTTCTTGAAAGGAGACTGATCAAATGCCGCAAAGATATTTAAAGGATAAAGCCCCTAGTATGAAAGCCTATTGGCTATGTTGTAGCCTATCCCCAGAATATTATCAGTGAAGTGACGTCTGTCTCCGATCGATGCTCAGGGAGAAACTTTAAAATAGCCAAGCACATCGGCAAACCTGACCTTACCATAGGCTAGTAGGCTTACACTTTTTTATCATTGTAATAAAACGCAATTTGGTACACCATTTTAATATGGTAAAATAGCCTTGTTTTTAGTTTAGAAGGAAACGCAGAGTCTGTTAGCCTAATTCCGAAATTTCACCGCATTGTAGGCTTTATACTGTAACAACCCCAACACTTGCCTGCTTGCCTTGCAAATCAAAGTTTTCCGACTATTTTTCTTACCTTCTTTCTTAGCTGGTGATGTTACTGAGCTAGAAGTTCTGAACATCTCGCACTGCCAATGCCCAATGTCACTTCTGAGTCAAATCACTCCATCTCTTTGAAATTCCTTATTCCACGAGTGGTAGGCTACAATGACTGGCTGTTTTAAAATATAACTAATAGCCTAACGAAACAAAATAACCCAGGCAGTTTCATCTACGACACGGTAAGGCTTCTTCCAATACTGACAGCTGACTCATAGCTTGCAGGTTTGCGGCGTTGCAAAGAGAGTGCCGCGGGTGCAACCGCCAACCGTGCATCTCTAACGCACACACACACACACAGACACACACTCACACACATGCATGCACACATGCATACACACACAAAGAGACACACGCGCACACACGCGCATGCAAACACTCATGCACTCGAACAAACACACACACATATGTATGCACGCACGCATGCACACACACACACACGTGCACACACACACAATGCACACGCACTCACACACACACACGTGCGCATGCATGCACACACACACACACACACACACACACACACAGCTACATGCACAGAGTGCCTCTACTTGTCCCTTGTTGGTGATTTCACTTTCCTCAACATACACACAGGAGACCAATCCACCAGAGTCTGTTCTGTCTGGCATCCTCCACCATTTCTGTACATTTCTGTACATTTGTGCCTGTGTGCCAGTAGGAGAAATTATGTCTCTAATGTGTGTGTGTTTTTCTGAGTCGACTTCAAGGTGCTTGTGTTTCCCTACACACACTAACAGGCTGTTTGAACAGTAGATTTCTTCTACACTGCTGAAGAATTGGCTTCACAAATTCACTCATCACCCCAATTATAGCCTTACTGAATGCATCTACCTGAGGCTTTACACTGATGAATGTGCTTGCACACACACGCACATACACACATGCACACACGCACACATACACACACGCTCACATGCACAAACACACACACTGGATGCATCTACCTGAGGCACAGGTGATGAATATGCTTGCATCAATCATCATGTTTACGAATGCTTCATCCCTGCCAAAAAATTCCAGGATGCAACTGTCAGTTTAACTGTTTACTTCATATTTTTCAGGCACTGACGGTCCTCAACATGCCTTCAGTGAAGTCACCCTCTGTTAGCGTGCCGACAGCTTCAATCAGGCAAAGAGGGGTGTAGGCGTCCTTCCAGACGCCAATCAACAGGACGGTTTGCATACGATGCAAACACGACGTGGGCCTTGATGTGATGCGCCAGGACTCAAGTGCATTGGGGAAGTAGGCTTATTATTCCGTATAAATCAAACAGTTTGCTGCTTTATCTTCATTGCTTTAAGCAGAATGGTGAATCTGTGTCTGATTATTTGGATGGTTCTTACAGTAAGTGATGTGGATATGGATGTGTTTACATTATATCACCAGTGATGATTTACCAACACACATGTTATGCATAATAACTATTCCTGTCTTGTCCTAAACCCCAGAGAGAAGTTTCCCTGCGTGGAAGTGGGAGGGTTATGATCCTCATCCACATGACCAGGTGACCTTGCTGGACGCCATGATGCAGGGTGTGGAGACAGCTCTCCTGAAGACTGCCATGGTTGGCTTAGACATACCAGAAGAATACAAGATACTTCCCAAGATGCATAAGATACAATAGAACATATATGATACAAGATAACACATACAATACAAGACAACACATACGATATAAGAGAACACATATGATACAAGAGAACACATATGATGTGACCTAGACAAGAACTTGAGGCCAAATGCAGGAGAGGGGGGGGGGGACTACAACCCTCATGGTACTGTACAGTATGTGATTGTCCTATACATGCTGTTGATGTTTTTACTATTATTGTACCCTCGAAAATGTTTTTTTCTTTCAACATTTTTGTATTTGTCACAAGTAGATTACTATATAAAAAGATATAGGAAACATGAAGGATATTGTAGCAAATAGCTGCACTTCTGATTGATCCTTGTTCTAAATACTTTAATAAAATGAAAAGGCGTTATTGTTTTTCTGTAATGAAATACCAATTTATGTGAACAAATTATTAGTGTTAGTCTTTT
>NC_137918.1:5314806-5324806 GCF_963457725.1 Sprattus sprattus
CCTCTACCCCCTCACCCACACACACACACACACACACACACACACACACTAACATGTCAATACACACACACAGGTACACACACATTCACACACAAACACAAACTTGTTTCCTATCTCGCCTCAATACCAGTCCAAATTGCTTTGGTACTGGTGTCTGGAGGTTGTCATTGGAAGGACCTACACTGTAAAAAAAAAATGTAATAAAACAGAATTTTACTGTTTTTTTTTACAGTTTTTTTCTGTATTTTTAAAATACCATTCATTTTACAAAAAGAAACTGTGATTTTACATGACAAATGTAAAATAACATGAAATCACTGTAAATGTAAAAACACAGAATATTTCTGTTGTTTTACACAGAAAAAACCCATTAGAAATACGTATATTTACTGTTGTAACACGGGTAGATGAAATCAAGCATTCTGATTGGTTGAGAGTGAGTCACTCAAAAATATCGAAACTGAACAAAGATGGCGGCGTGTAGCCTGTTAGTGGGAAATATTTGATGTGAATTAAGCTATCTACACGACTTTTTATACGTCTACATTGACTCGGTTAGTTGTTTATGTGCAACACGGATGGTGCACAGTATTGGTGGTTTTAACTAAGGCTCTCAAATATTATTTTAGGTTGCTGATTTCGCGTAGACCAAAACCCCATTAAGAACCATAGTAGCTTAAGCTAGCTAGCCTCTCTGCTAAAAGTATACCGTTAGCATACAGATTATGCTCTCATACATAGACATATACATGTGTTATGTCTATGCTCTCATACGCCTCCCGCATTGAGGCCGATGTAGGGTCTGCGCGCGCCCAAATAGAACATTCTTGCACTGGTTACCACGGAGTTTCAACACTGACAAGACACACGACAGCAGAAGACTAAAGGTAAATGTCTTTGTACTTTAATTGAGTTCTCAAAAATAAAAAGCTTAATACCCTGGCATTGTATTTGACGATGAAAGGCTCATTGTGTATAGGTTGTCGTGCTGTCATGTTGGTGTGCTGAATGGGGGCCGTAATGTGAGTGTAGCCAACACCATATGAGGCTCTGGCTAACTTTGACTAGCTAGCTTGCACTAACAACCTTCAGTTTGTAGTCGTTAGGTAATGTAAGCCATAGTAGCTAGCTAAGGTAACATGTACAGTTCAAGTTAGCTAGCTAGCCAACCTGGATAATTTAATCTGTAAAATTGGTTGGCATTTTGTATTTGCTATTGAAAACATGCAGAGTGAGAGAAAGTAAAAACCTGGCTAGTAACATATTGCGTTTTCTAATGACGAAGGCTCTTTTAAGCACATATCATAGATACTCTTTTGCCATAGCTTTAAGGCTAGCTATTTAGCATATCGTGTTGGCTAGTTTGCTCCATTTTATATTATAACCATAGAGCAGGGGCAACGCCAGTGGTGTAAATCAGTTTTCCCCAAACCCTTTTCTCTCGAAGCACAATCTATGTATTCTATGGGGAAAAAAGTCTCACGGCACACCAGCATTACATGTTATTGTGTTGTTTGGTTGTGAAATGCCTTTTAAGTTTAGTTTGTTCGAGTTCCCCCCCACAGACAAGGCACAATGGAATCGGGAGCAATCTCCTGTGAACTTGAATGCATAGCTTGAGTATTGGTCATTGTATTGTCTGTTCCTGACCTGTTACATTTTCTTTTTCTGTTCAATTCTACAACAGAGTAACCGGCCTTGAACGGTTCAAATAAAACACAGTTCGGTAAGATTTAATTACTCAAATACGGCACTATCTATCAATCTAATTTTGCTACATGGTTTGATAAGCTAGCAAAACAATGGCAATGGTAGAAGTGGCTGTCTGTTTTTTTTTTGTTTTTTTTACTGTAGTGAATAATGACTAAAACCTTGTTTTTCTTCTCTTTATCAGCAAATGGAGGCTAGCTTTAAAAAAAATACTGGCATCTATCTACCTAGATGGCAGAGAGATCTGCAAGATAGTTTACCACCTGCGAAGGAATTACTTGATGAATGAAAATCTCAAGATGGCCTACCTTCTGAAGTGTATATATAGATTGATTTCTCATGTATAATGCCGACTTCAATGAGTTTATTGATACAGATCGTAACACAGACATCAACGAACTTGATACATTTCAGTTGTTTTTTTCTGGTCGGGTTCTGAGCTAGCGGATGCAGAAATTCAACTGATATGTCCGGTAAGTCTGTAAGATAAGAAAACTTTGGTTGAATAGTTGTTGCTAATTTTTTAAGTAATTGTGCAGTCCTGTTGAAAATATGTGTTTTAAATGTTTGTTTAGGGATTTTAAACTGCACCAATGGCTCATACATTTTTGTATTGGTTTGTGTTTTTCTCCAGCCTCCTCCCCTGCCAAGACAGACACATTTTCTACCTTCCCATGACAGGCTGGACGACAGTGGATTGGAGTACTCAAAGTACTAATTCAATCAAAAGCTCCAAACATACTCACAGAATATGAGAAATCTGGTACCATATGCACAAAAAACAGGGTGCTACTTGTGAGGGTTGCTGTCAGCAATCTTGAGGAGAGATGAGGATTGTAAGTTGACGACACTGTCAAAGTGTGAGATTCAAAAGTATTGACAGTGGAGTGGAAGTTGTTCTTATATATCTCATACTTAAAATTAATATTTTAGTCAATACATGTGAAGTGTGAGTATAACTGATGGCAATACATGTTTCTAATTGAAGAGTTCAGGTGCAAAAACTTAAAAATTTAGGTATGATATAAAGGGAAATATTCTCAGTGCCTACTATACGATAATCATGCCAGCTGTGTTTTTTCCAATTTACCACAAAAAAGGTCAGGTGGACTTCTGAACTCTTCAATGTGTGTTTAGAAATGGTTTGGTTGATGCTGTCTGTTATTTTCAGTTACCCATCCAGTGATGACAAGGTGCGTCTTGACAAGAATGTTGTCACCACGTTTCCTAAATTGAGTGTCAAAATCCAGGAACACAATGAGGGATATGTAAGTGTTACCTTCCCACCCCACATTTTACTGATGTACCAAATGTTTATTGTTTCAGAAATAAGGGCCATTGTATTTTTGGTATTATTGACTGATGCCTCATGTCCACTCTCTACCTTCAACCCATGAAAAGGAACACTTACCCCCCCCCCCCCCCAATATCTCAGTAAATATAGCCTGTAAATTCAAATGAATAAATTGGATGGAATATTTATCTTTGTACATCTTAGTTTGACTTCGATAGCCAGTTTGAGGGGAAAGCTGATCTTTTCCTTCGCAAATGGCAGATGAACATCATCCCTAAGCTAATGAAGGTTGCTGCGTTGGAGTTGTCTGAGGATCTGGAAAATCCTTCAACCACCAGGAACAACAGTGATGGTATGTTGGTTCGCATTCAGAAAGATAGGGGGGAAATGCACTTATAACTTTTATGCAATGGATAATAACTGAAGCCAGTTTAATTGTTCAAGATAACTTAAAGTGCATATGACACCTCAATACTATTTTTTTTTAATAAATAGAACGAAGGTGGTATTTCACAATCGATATATATATGTTGAGGAAAAATATACACATTTGACTTGTTAAAATCATCATTTGAATGCAGCGCCACTGAGCTACCGACTTCCCAAGCGACTCACTACCACCCTGCGTTAAAAAACTTAAATTACTTAAACGGAGGTACTCTGTTGCACTTGGTCGCCATTTTTCCTGACAGAAAACACATTTTCTCAGGGAGCCACCGGCTATTTTCTCAGTTGTAAATATGCCTTCACGGTGTGTTGCAGCATATTGCTCGAACGTCAGTTCCCATTCTTTTAGCCTTTTCAAATTTCCAAAAGACGAGGAAGTACGCGAGAAGTGGGTGCAGAATGTGTGTCGCACAAGAGTGCCTTCTCCAGCAAGCTTGAAATGACAACTAAAGTAATTTGCTGTGAAGTAATGCTGGAAGCATTGCTCTCTTTCCATTAAATAGGGAATGTATTTCACGTATTTAGAATGGCTGACCTAACAAACAACAGCTGTGAAAGAGCTACAGTACCTTGCGTAAGTATTCACCCCCTTGGATGTTTTACCCTTTTATGGCTTTTATAAATCAGTCATGGTCAATATAAGTTGGCTTTTTGGACAAAAAAATTCACAAAATAGCTCTCTTTAATGTCAAAGTGAAAATATATTTCTACACAGTCATGTAAATTAAATACAAATATGTAATGAAAATAAGTGATTGCATAAGTATTCACCCCCTTTATCACCCCCTTTATATAGACTGACCTAATTCAACAGAGGTCCAGCCAATTGGTGCTAGAAGTCTCACAATTAGTGATATGGGGATCAGTGTGCAGTAAATGTGTCTCAAGTGATTGTAGTATAACGACACCTGTGTCTGGAAGGTCTATTCACTGGTCAGTATTCAGTAATCAGTATTCCTGGCTACTGTTACAACATGAAGACCACAGATCACCCTAAGAAACTCAGAGAAAAGGTTATTGAAAAGTACAGGTCAGGGGAAGGATACAAAAAAATGTCCAAGGCACTTAACATCCCCTGAAATTCTGTTCAATCCATCATGAAGAAATGGAAGGAATATGGCACATGTGTAAATCTGCCTAGATCAGGCCGTCCTTACAAACTGAGTGACCATGCAAGAAGGAAACTAGTAAGAGAGGCCACCAAGACACCTATGACTACTCTGAAGAAGTTTCAAGCTTCAGCAGCTGGTATGGGAGAGACTCTGCATACCACCACTGTTGCCTTGGTTCTTCACCAATCAAAGCTTCATTGAAGAGAGCCACTGTTGAAAAAATGCTCCACTTTGGTCTCATCAAACCACAGAACCTTCTTCCACTTGACCATGGAGACTTCCACATGCCTTTTGGCGAACTGTAGTCGATCCTTTTTTTCAACAGTGGCTCTCTTCCATAAAGCTTAGATTGGTGAAGAACCAAGGCAACAGTGGTGGTATGCAGAGTTTCTCCAATCTCAACTGCTGAAGCTTGAAACTTCTTCAGAGTAGTCATAGGTCTATTGGTGGCCTATCTTACTAGTCTCCTTCTTGAACGGCCCCTCAGTTTGTGAGGACGGCCTGATCTAGGCAGATTTACACATGTGCCACAATCCATCCATTTCTTGATGATGGATTTAACAGAATTCCAGGGGATGTTTAGTGCCTTGGACATTTTTTTGTATCCTTCCCCTGACTTATACTTTTCAACAACCTTTTCTCTGAGTTGCTTAGAGTGATCTTGGGTCTTAATGGTTTAACAATAGCCAGTAATACTGATTACTGAATACTGACCAGTGAATGGACCTTCCAGACACAGGTGTCGTTATACTACAATCACTTGAGACACATTCACTGCACATTGACCCCCATTACACAAATTGTGAGACTTCTAGCACCAATTGGCTGGACCTCTGTTGAAATAGGTCAGTCTATACAAAGGGGGTGATAAAGGGGGTGAATACTTATGCAAGCACTTATTTTCATTACATATTTGTATTTAATTTACATAACTGTGTAGAAATATATTTTCACTTTGACATTAAAGAGAGCTATTTTGTGAATTTTTTTGTCCAAAAAGCAAACTTATATTGACCATGACTGATTTATAAAAGCCATAAAAGGGTAAAACATCCAAGGGGGTGAATACTTACGCAAGGTACTGTAAGAGACTGGAGGCAAACGGTACATCTGCCTCAATGAGGGGGGCGTTATACTTATTAGCAGCGAGGCTAGCTAACTTCTATGTCATCACTGTCAGAACTCGGCTCTTCTGCTGGCTCGTCTTCCAGATACGGCTCAATGCTCACAATCACCTTTACAAACTGATCCGGATCGAAGTCTTCCTCAATCTCATCTCTGCTTGAGTCTGTTGCAGAAAATTGCTCAAAATTGCTGAATTCTTCAACCTCCATCGCTAGTTGTGTGGCGTGGGAACGAATGAGGTCTACTGCCAGGTGACCCTGTGATGTCAGTGGTGGTAGACTTCATTCGTTCCCACACCACACAGCTATCGATGGAGGGTGAAGAATTCAGCAATTTTGAGCAATTTTCTGCCACAGACTTCAGGTTTCAGGTAAGCCGGCACTGCTTGCCGAAGAGCGTCGCGAAAACCACACTTTGAAATCGTGTACAAACCTAATTTTTCAATCATCGGGTTTACACATGACTTCAAAGTACTATGTTTTATGTATAGTCTTGATAATTATATGCCGTTTACCTTTTTTTTTTAGGTGTCATATGCACTTTAACCTTGTGTAATGGTAGATATCTAATTTGGATTCTAATATTTTCATGTAGACATGCTTTGCTTCAAAGCACTTCAGATGCTCATACACCTTCTTCCACCAATGCCATCAGGACGAGGGGCTGGATGGAGTCGCTGCAGTGTTAAATCAGCCATTTCCTACCTCATGGACTTTGTGCAAGTATGTTTGTGTCTTATGACTTATTGGTTGCATCACTGAACCTCCTGATGTTGTGTTGTGGTCTCCTCCCCATGCTGGTTTAATAATGTAGTAATTCAAACGTTTTGTGTTACAGCCTAGAACGAGCATTTCATCATTGCTTGAGAATCCTGATTCATCGAGAGGCCACCAGCCTAGCATTGTGTGCATTGGACACCCAAGCGGAGCTGCCCAGCAGTAGCTGATCGTCGCAAGAAGTGACAAGATTGCTATGCCACTTGGAGATGAAGGGCTGATGTATTGGGCCTTATTGAAAAAAAAAACATTTACATTTGCAGTCGAGTTGGAAATTATATTAGAAGATATCAAGAGTCTGTGGATTTTTGTTTAGTTTTTTTTTTTTACTTTTTTTCTTTCATTTCCAATTCAGTTGAATTTGTTTTTGTTTGTTTCAGAACCAGTTGCTGTATGGTTACCTGTTAGTTTTTTTTTTATATATATACAGAATAAAAATACAGAGAATGGGAAATTGTAGTTGTTCTCAGCTTAGTCTTGTTCAAACACAATTCATTTAAGCCCCTTTTCCGACAGGCCAAAAACTGGTTTAAACCATTTAAAATTAAAATAATTATTGTGTTATTAGGTGAGTATAGTTTTTTTAAGTTGAAAGTGCTTTAAATATTCATTTTTTTTAACTAGTTTTTAAAGATTAATCAAATTATTGTTGTATACTATTATATTACATCTCATAAAAAATTATATACAGGATTTTTAAACAAATAATGCCATTAAAACCAACTAATAACAGCACATTTCTGTAAATGTAAGCATTATTACCCGTATAACAATGTTAATCTACCATCTTCATGGGTAATTTAATTTAACAGCACATTTCTGTAATTATGAGACCAATAAATGGATTTAGTGTGTGAACAAGTGATAGAGAGAGGCATATTCTCAAAGGCTGAAAGATCAGGTAAGTGACTATACACTAAAAATTATAATAAACGGTAATTTTCTGGCAGCTGGGGCGCCAGAAAAAATACCGTAAAATAACATTAAATTACAACATTTTCACATTTTAAAACAATTAAATGACCTAGAAAAATGGAAAATAAATGTTGTATTACGAATAATGTTCGTAATACAACGTTTATTTACCGTTTTTCTAGGTCATTTAATTGTTTTAAAATGTGAAAATGTTGTTATTTAATGTTAAAAAACCTGAAAATAAGGGAAAATCTTGGTAAAATTACAACTAAAAACTGTATTTTAATTACGGGAAATAACCGTATTTTTACGGTACAGTAATTTTCTGTTATTTTACGGTATTTTTCTGGCACCCCAGCTGCCGGAAAAAAAACGTTTTTTTACGGTACAGTAATTTTCTGTTATTTTACGGTATTTTTCTGGCACCCCAGCTGCCGGAAAAAAACCGTTTTTTTACGATTTTTTTTTTTACAGTGTAGGACATGTAGAAGCCCTTACAATAATGCCTGTAGTATGAGCTAAATCACTGCTATCCAAACAACAGCAGGCAGTGGAAATTTGAAAAAGACTTGAAACGCCTCGTCATAGCTTCTTTATTCAGGGTTGGCATGCTCTTGAATGGATGGCCTGAAGGAGACTGGTATTTTCCGAGGCTGTGTCTAATCTTTAGCCAAGTGAAAATAAAATGAGAGTAATTCCATTTCTCTGTGAGCAGGAGTAATGAGAGAAGGTGAAGAACTACAAACAAATTCCTTCTTTTGATGCAAGATGGCCTAGCCTGGTGACACCAGCCTACGTATTTCCGCCTGAATTGATTTCAAGCTCATACTCAGTCTGGCCCAGCCCCATTGACAATCGTTTCCAGAACTCAAAATTTTGCCGGACCAATCAGCGAACAGTTCAGAGCTGTGACGCAAAACTCGCCTTGCCGAGTTGCATGTAGTCCAGCCGAGTTTATAGTTTAACAGTATAGCAAAAATGGCTACGGAGGAAGAGACACGAAAAGCTATCGGAGAAGTTGTCTCAACTCTCGAGAACATCAGACAATTAAAAGGAGAACAAGAGGATTGTCTTGTAAGTTTTATGATGAGAAAGGACGTCGTAGCTCTTCTCCCAACTGGCTTTGGGAAGAGTTTAATCTACCGAATGCTTACTAAACGTTGCTGATTGGTTAAGGGAACTCCAATGATTTTAAACCTCAAGATAAGCACCCGCCCATCTCGGAAACCAAAATGCATTGGGTTGGCCCAGACTGACTGACGGAATGAAATGGAGTCACAGTCTGGTAACGGCCAGGCTAAAGATGGCCACCATGATTTATGCATTTGTGTTGGTAATTGTTTGTTTTCTTTCTTGAGAAAATGTCATACTGTATCTGTCTTCTTGACAAGAATGTAAGTATGACATAAAAACGCGGTCATACAAACCTAGCTTACGCAGTATTGTAATCTGTCTGTCTCCACATGTAAATACTTCTTTGTTCTATAGTTTAATAGCTGATTCCCCCACAACAGGTCAGGAAGGGTGATGGATAGTATGATAATAACTCATCGTCGGGTTATGAGATTATTGAGACATTCAGAACCTTGATATTACACACATGGGCCTAGAGTGATCCTGGTGGGGGTCATTTTGTGTTACAGTGTATTCATCTCATTTATAACACAGTAATACAGTGCTTATTACACACATTACTTACCAGGGAGATGAATAATTTGACAAAAGGTAAATATTTAATGATTCCTTTATTGGCTTGCATTATGACTTCACTTCCTACCATCAGAATGTGCTCCAAATGCCATCTGAATGGCAAGCAATGTGACAATGGTTGCCGGTGGCAACAACCTAACATGCAGGGTTTATTGGTGCGTTATTCAGAAATAACAGACCAATGAGGGGCTTGATTGTCCAGTAAGAATTGAGCATTCCTTTGAGGCACGTATTAATTTAAGATAGAGGACGCCCAGAGGACTGTGTGTTCCTTTAAATAATGGATCAGGTTTCTTTCCACCCACTTCCTGGAAATCATCAGTTGAGTAGGGATAGAGTTGCCTTGTTTGCTGATCGCATGTGATTCGCTACAAACCACTGGCATATGCGATGAGCTGAGTGGGCTTTCAGTACCTATGAATAGAGAGTCAGTGAGTATGTGAGTGTATGTGTGTGTGTGTGTGTGTGTGTGTGTGTGTCTGTTTGGCTGTTTGGCTGTGTATGTGTGTGCATGTGATTGTGTGTGTGTGTGTGTGTGTCTGTCTGTCTGTCTGTACATGTGTGTGCATGTGAGTGTGTATGAAACAGCGAGAGAGAGAGAGAGAGGGAGAAAGAGAGAGAGTATTGGCATGTGTGTGTTTGTGTGTTGTATGTGTGTGTGTTCACCAGGGAGGCAGTGCTTGCTGACGAAGGTCACTGAAACTTCTGCCTGGAAATAAAGATGCTTCTCCACTGGTCCCGTTTCCTTAAGCCTTTAAAGGGATTTTCTGGAAGGCCAGCGAAGGGAGGGGAAGACAGAGGAGGTGGAGACAGAGTGGGGGGTGGAGAGAGAGAATCGCAAGAGAAGAAAAGGAGTCGATTGGCACGTCTCCACGATATGGTAAAACCCTGGTGTCTTGGGACAAGCTTCT
>NC_137918.1:5327306-5332306 GCF_963457725.1 Sprattus sprattus
TTACTGCAGCAGTAATTTAACACAGTGCTCCGTCAATGCGCCTCTTCTCCCTGGAAATGACTCCAGACATCGCTTCTGTTTTGCCTGTGTGCCTGGTGGCAGGGCATCAAGTTATCTACACGAAGATCAGCTCACTCTTGAGGGAGAGAAAGAGAGAGACAGAGAGAGAGAGAAGGAGAGAGAGGGATAGAGAGAGAGAGAAGTAGAGAGAGAGAGAGAGAGTGAGAGAGAGAGAGAGAGAGAGAGAGAGGAGGTGGCGGTTCAGTGAAGGTGCAGATCTGATATGGCTGAGACATATCCATATCAGAGTCTGTTTTTATCTGGCTACCGGGCTTGTATTTTGGTTTCATCATTCAGTATGACTTTAATATTAGATTATTAACGTCCCATCCTGTCAGTCACTGTAGATCACACTGAGATGTGAACTGGGCAACAGTGAGCTCTGTTCAGCACCAAGGCCAGCTCCACTGCTGAACGGAGTGAATAATTCCACATCACTGGAGAAAAGGACTGGGCAGACAGCAACAGAACAGGGCCAGGGCCAGGGCCAGTTCTAGTCCAAAGTCCAGAGTCAGGTCTTATAAATCTATTTTCTAGTGGTAGATTTTCCTCTTTTTATTTGGCTTTTTTACCTCTTTTTCTCTGTTGTTGATTTAGTTGTTGTTGTTTTTATTATTGTTGTCATTAATTATTATTATTACATCATCATTTCATGTCATTAATGGTTTTATGATTTTAGCACAGACATTTGGCCTGAGCATTACAAAATTCTGTTTCCAGGACCACGGCCAGCGCCCACTGCCCAGACAGTGGTCTTCTGTGGGATGTATCTGGCTGACCTTCACCAGATCACGGCCAGGTAAGGTCAAGGCTCAGCTGCTGTTGACGACTGCACAGTCTGATGTGATTCTGGGCCAATCACCGCTGCCACTCCTGCTGCTGCATGAAGTTATTAGTCATTCCACACTTCTCCACTGGGATGTGGACTGAGCTGCAGTCGGATCTGTATCAGCACCATGGACAGCGGCGGCGGGCTAGAGAGAAGGACACATTCACATCTCAGATGCAGCTGGAGAGTATTTAGTTTTTCCCACACCTTTGTATATGGGAGTTCTGTTCTAGTTCAGCGCCACACAGTCAGATCTGACTTTGAGTCAATCACTACTGCTGCTGCGGTTGGAACTGATTCTCAAAATCCTGTCCTCAAGCCTCCACAGCAACTAGTGTCTTTTGGCTCGGCCATGCCTGACTCAACCTCGGATACCTTTCAGGCAAGCCACTGCTCTGGGCTCCAATATCAGACCACTGCTATGGGCCCTAATGTCAACGTTTCTCAGTCCTGTTGAAGAAGCACCACACATCTGCAGCGTTTACATTTCCCCTTTGTTCTCTCTCTTTCTTCCCATCTATCCATCTCTCTCTGTTCTCTCTCTCTTTCTGACCATCTCTCTGTTCTGCCTCTTTCTTCCCATCTTTCCCTCTGTTCTCCCTCTTTCTTCCCATCTCTCCATCTTTCCCTCTGTTCCTCCCCTCTTTCTTCCCATCTCTCCATCTTTCCCTCTGTTTTCCCTCTTTCTTCTATCTCTCCATCGTTACTCCTGTTCTCCCTCTTTCTTCCCATCTCTCCATCTCCCCTCCTAACTCATTAAAGCTTTACTTGCCTGAAACACTATTTATCCGTAGATACACCCAACAAATCCCTTGTTCTGAGTATTTGAAGACTTACTGTTTCTCCTGCTCTTTGTTTGAAAAATAATAGAATCAATACCACTGTGTGCTGCAGATATATTTTGAAGGGGAGTATTTGGGAAAGGCTATTGTGAGTATAACTATCTGACACTGCAGCGATATTTGAATTTGGAGCATTGGTAAAACCGCATTGTGTACGTATAGATTTATTTAAGGTATCTCCAGAAATATTATGGACTAAAGAAACACATTGCAACACTACACACAATATGTGAGGGAGTATTTGGGAAAGGCTATTGTGAGTATAACTATCTGACACTGCAGCGATATTTGAATTTGGAGCATTGGTAAAACCGCATCGTGTACGTATAGATTTATTTAAGGTATCTCCAGAAATATTATGGACTAAAAAAACACATTGCAACACTACACACAATATGTCTAATACTATTTCTGCAATGTACTTCTCCCTCTCTATCCTCCCAACTCTCTCCCTCTATCCCTCTCTCTTTCTATCTCTCCTCCCAACACTCTCCCTCCATCCCTCTCTCTTTTCATCTCTCCAGCCAACTCTCTCCCTCTCGTTTTCCATATCTCCCTTTCTGCCTTTATTTGCACACACTATGTTTCCTAAAGAAGCCTTCTGGAGTAAGATCATTACGGTGAACAATATTCCTGTTGCAGAATCCTCGGTGCCTCTGAAATGTGAGTGAATTTGCTGAAGCCGACAGCTCCTATATGGATACCGGACTTTTTCTTCTGCCTGTGATCCAAATTCTATGCCCAGGCCCGTATCTGAGACAGATGTCTCTTTGATGAATGTGTCCCATCCAAAAGTACTCCACTGTTCCAGGCATAAGCAGAGGCTTTTTACAGCCCTTCACAGAGCACCCTGACCCTAAACAGAGAGGCTGCCCGCACTCGCTTTCTGCAGGGCTGGTCTGTCTTTGTTTTCTTCACGTTATCATCCAACATCTAACACCCCCATGCTTTTCTCTGTCCAGTACCTGGAAAAAACAAACAACAACTTTTGTTTTCACTTAGTGGCATAGTACGTGATTCTGGAGAAAAAGTTGTTGACATTGGGGCTCAACAGCCAATCAAATGAAATTCTTCCCTTCCAAGTTCATGGAAGAATGCGTTGATTTTTGCGCACACACATGACTGACGGCAAGAAAAGCATGAGATGATATTCATTGAATATGACAGAAGGGTTTATTGGACTAGAATCAAAGACTGTGCCTTTAAGGGTTTATTGGATTAGAATCACAGACCTCACCTTTATTTTCTGCTCGGCTTTGAGTTTGTTTGTTTGCATTCCTGTGCATCAGCCATCTTATCATTGTCCGCAGCAAGGCTCTCTATTTTGGGAAAAAAATAAAAACACTGTCCATTAGTGCATTTCTCAAGAGCACGCAATTCAAATGAATTAGTGAAAACGCCAGCAGTAAATTGAACGGAGCCCCAGAATTGTTTCCCAGCCATTATTTCTAGTGCAAACAGCACTGAGGACCAGGAGCTGATTGGACCTTTCCAGGCTGTGTGGGGTTAGTTTCTTTGGGTTCTTCCCTGCAGGTCATTAATCACACTGCAGAAGTGGGTTAAGGCGACCCATTGCCTTCAGAGCCATGGACCCAAGGTACCGGCTGGTCAGAGCCATGGAACCAAGGATCGGCTGGCCAGAGCCATGGACTCAGGGTACCGGCTGGCCAGAGCCATGGACCCAAGGTACTGGCTGGCCAGAGCCATGGACCCAAGGTACCGGCCGGTCAGAGCCATGGACCCAAGGTACCGGCTGGCCAGAGCCATGGACCCAAGGTACCGGCTGGTCAGAGCCATGGACCCAAGGTACCGGCTGGTCAGAGCCATGGAACAAAGCTACTGGCTGGTCAGAGCCGGCCAGGCGAGACACAGGCCTCAAGGTTGGCTTAGTTTAAAGGCTATTCTGGGTCTGAGGGAAAATATACTTTGCTATTTCTAAGAAATGTGGGCACACACACATACTCATACTGCTTCACCCTATTCCCCACCCTGTCACAACTTTTGTGTCCAATTTGTGGATTACTCTCTGACAAAATCTATCACACCTGCAAACTTGCACAATCACACACACACACACACCTACTCTCTCTCACACACACACACACACACACACACACACACACACACACTGAAACAGAAACATACACACACACACACACACACACACACACACACACACACACACACACACACACATATACTTAAAACAAACAGTTAAATATTCTGTGATAAAAAGGTAAAATATGAACTGACTTTTTAAAAGACAATTATGCAAACCTCCAAAGATGAGTCTTGTTTTCACACTCACTAACACTTCCTCACTAACTGATTCCTGCAGATTTCACACAGACTCTAATAGAACATAAAGGCTGCTGAAGACTCATTATCAGGTCAAGAGCTAAATACTAAAACTGCTCGAAGATAAAGTGAAGATAACGATTTCTGTGCAGGTGAGGCAGGCGACATCTCCGACATGAGATTTGAGTCATTCTTGCCGCTGAGATTTGATGAAACACTAGAAAGCTATTTGAAGTGCCCTGAGTTACACACACAGGGATAGGTGTTTCCGCTGAAACACACACGGCATGTGTCAATGAAGCACCAAACATGTGAATTCCATTAAGCCTGAATGTGTGTGTGTGTGTGTGTGTGTGTGTGTGTGTGTGTGTGTGTGTGTGTGTGTGTGTGTGTGTGTGTGTGTGTGTGTGTGTGTGTTCCCTTTGGCCAGAGGGTAGAACTCAAGGGGCTAATTTTAAAGGTAGAACTGCCCATTTGTTCTGATCTCTCTCTCTCTCTCTACCCCCCGTCTCTCTCTACCCCATCACTCTCTCCCTCTGTACCTCCCCCTCACTCTCTCTCTCTACCTCACCCCCTCACTCTCTCATTCTCTCTACCCCATCACTCTCTCCCTCTGTACCTCCCCCTCACTCTCTCTCTCTACCTCACCCCCTCACTCTCTCATTCTCTCTACCCCTGTCTCTCTCTACCCCATCACTCTCTCTCTTTCTTTCTCTGCCCCCTCACTCTCTCTTTCTCTACCTCCACCCTCACCTCCCCCTCACTTTATCTCTTTCTTTCTCTACCACCCCTTCACTCTCTCTCTCTCTCTCTACCTCCCCGCCCGCTCTCTCTCTTTCTCTACCTCCCGCTCTCTCTCTTTCTATATACCTCCCCTTCAATCTCTATTTTTCTCTTTCTCTCTCCCACTCTCTCTCTCTCTCTCACCCTCTCTCTTTCGCTCTCTCACCCTCTCTCTTCCTCTCTCTCCC
>NC_137918.1:5344806-5347306 GCF_963457725.1 Sprattus sprattus
CCTCTAATGGCCTGCTGAAGCCAGAGGGTGACAGAGGGTGGTCACTCCTTAATTAATTCCAGTCCATCGTACCCGGCAGCAAAGTCATTACTGAGGCCTCCAAGGCAAGGCACAACCATTACATCAGCCTGGGAGGGAAGAGAAGAGACTAAAATCACTGGGTGGAGGGAAGAGAGGTGGGGCGGGGGGGTGAGGTGGGAGACGGGGGCGACATGGGGGGGGGTGGTCGTTGGGGGATAAGAGGGGCTTCTTTTTCATTCGCCAGGTGATATCCTGCCGGATTTTTCGGTGGGTGGGTATTGTTAGGAATTTTGAGAAATTGTCCAAAATTGTGTTGTTGCCAGCACCTAAAATGACCGATTTAGGGTGCTTTCAATTAAAGCAGTGGTGTAAGAACAGTTTGTAACATATATGAATGTGTGATACATCATTTTAAAGCTAAAAGTATGGAGTACAACACAGCACACAGTTTTCATTTTTAAAATATATTTTTTTATTAAAAATATAATTGAATGCAATTTTGTATTAATTATGCGCATAAATTATGTACAATTTCTCATCTGAAGAGCAAAGTATACATTTTTATTTAAAAATTTCAACGTCAAATCAAAGCAAAACCAATCAGCCATATCACTCTAAAATTTCAGCTTGATCTGAGCAAAACCTCAAATGTTACAGCTCAATATCTGGCATCCTCCACATTATGTACATTTCAAAATTCCAGTATAATTCAGTGTGATCAAATATGTGAGATTGCGTCACCCCACACATAGATTTGAACCTGGGGCCAACATGCACTCTGACTGCCATAACAATGAGCCAGGCTCCATAGTGTGGCAGTCAGAGCACTATACTCATCTGTAGTGCAGCACTCAGTCACACTGCCCTCCACTTCGGGAAGTGCACCCTTGTGCTTCATCCACATAGGCATTCCTCGCGCATCCACCAACAGTACTTCTCCCATCAAGAGTGCGAGAGAGAGAGAGAGAGAGAGAGAGAGAGAGAGAGGGAGAGAGGTGACTAAGTTATCTGTTCGCTACAAATGGTGTTAGAGGTGGGATGGCATGCCGTAGGGTCATCGTATGCGTGCCCGTAAAACTGTATGAGGGGAACATGGGCTTTGGGCAAGGTCTACCATGGGGAGCCGCTCAAAGCCCTTATGGCCATGTTACATGACAGTAGATCCCAGTGCTTAGGATGGAAATGATAAGCTGAGAGAAGTCAGAACTTTCCTTGACCAAAGAGCGCTGCAAAGCTCTGCATCAGCGCTTTCAAAATGTGTCCATTGAAAGAGAAAGCCCAGATCTGGAATTTGTCAATATATTAAAAAGGTCCAACTCTCCTGGCTTGTAGGCCTCTTGGCCCTTTCCCTCTTGGTCTCACACCTCTCCCTCTCACTGGTCTTGGGTTGGCTGGCAGATTTTCAGGAGAACCATCATCACTGCTCTCCTCGTGGCTAATATTGCCATTACCTAAGCTGAAAATCAATTCAGATCAGAAAAAGGAACAGTTCATTTTCTATTCTTCATTTACACATATATATATATGTATATATATATATATATATATGTAAATGTATATTCCCCAAAGCCCAAGTTATTAATAATTATTGTACAGGGCTGAAATAACAAGCACACAAAGCCTTGAGGTCTCAAATCAACAACGAAATATTGACAGAACTACACTAAAACCATAAGTAAGTCACATTTTTTCATGAATTAGGTAAGAAAAACATCTTGAAAGGAAAAAAAAATACTCCTTTATCGTTACTTCTAAATGTCTTGTATGCCTTTCAAATGCCAAAATGTAAACCCAGTAACATGTTGTTTGCTATTAGTACAATGTGCGTTTGCGTCAATTTTGCGGTAAACAAAACACTTGTGAATGTTCGCCCTCACAAATGTCTAATACATCTACAAATCTAGCCAAATTGATAGCCGAACACAATCCGAGAAACAAATGAGGAAAGCTAGCATGCATTTCAGTGACTTCTTGTTGGGTGTGTGTATTTACGATGAAACGTAGCCTACCTTGTGATAGAAACGCAGTCGGAGTAGCCTACTTTTCTCCGGCGCTTTCTCCTTCCAATCCTCGGTACAATTCAAACTTTTTCTCCACTAGAAATCCATCCAGGACCACTGTGTACATTGGTTTCTTGGTCACTCGTCATTAATTAGAAATGCTGCTTCTTCTTGTGCTGAAAATCGCTGTTTCTCACTGAGACGTCGCATACTTGCGGAAGCCATGTTTGTTTTTTTTAACCTCAGTCACGTCACTCGTGTAGGTTGATTTGACAAGCTCTCTGAGACTAGCCAATCAATAAAATGGATTTAAAAAGCATGCAATCTGATTGGATGGGTCTTGAGGAGATGTGAAACATTTTTTTTTTCAAAAATATGTTATTTTCCGTTGTCATGACACCAAAACGTCATCGTTCCAAAAGGAACGATATTAACACGGAGCAGCACCAAGGGGTTAAAGACAAAATGTTGAAATATAG
>NC_137918.1:5352306-5357306 GCF_963457725.1 Sprattus sprattus
ACCCACAGTGAACACTTGTCATTCACAACATTCACAGAGACCAGTGCGTCTGGTCTCTTCACTAGATGTTAAGAAAATGATGTTATGTTAGCCTTATGACGTGTGGTTTAAGTGAAGTGACCCAGAGCATAGTAACATTAGCAACTTGTTTTGTTAGCCTTATGACGTGTGGTTGAAGTGAAGTGACCCAGAGCATAGTCACATTAGCGACTGCTAACTGACCCAGAGCATAGTCACATTAGCGACTGCTTACTGACCCAGAGCATAGTCACATTAGCGACTGCTAATTAGGCGTCCCTGTCCGCTGACATGGCCGTGTCTAATGCTGCTGTCTCTGTTTTTTCTTTTTCATTTTAAGAATTATTGATACAATTTGCAAATGTGGTTTCTACCAGTAGTGATAGTTAACAAAAAAATAAGAACTGTGGACCTACTATTTCAATTTATTTATGAATGTATTGCCAACCATGAAAGCCTATTTACCTGAAATAAACACGTTACAGATGTTTTATGGGTGCATACCATTTCACCCATTCGGCTGTTCTCTTTTTCTCCTTATCGTGCAGAGTTGCCTGTGGTGAGGGCCCACAGAGAGTTGCAGCTCGGCGATAAGGTGTTGTGAAAGAGGATGACGGCCACCGTTTCTGACGATTCATTTCATCCGCCGCCTATTTTCGTTTAGTGGAGCTGTCATCCGGGATGTCTGCAGAAGATTCCTGCTGGAGGAGAAATGTCACGTCTGCGTGGCAGAGGCACCCAGCAGTGCGCTGGCTCAGTGAATAAACATCTGAATGAGGGAAAAGGAACGAGAACCGTGTTTATTTAGACGAAGAGAGAGGCAGAGCGAATGAGATAGAGGAAGGGAGAGAGAGAGAGAGAGAGAGTGTGAAAGTTGATATAGAGAGATAGAGAGAGATGAGGAAAACTAAATAAAAGAAGAAAGAAAAGCTACTGAACTTCAGACCTCACTGAGCATCTCACTCAGTTCTCAGCATCACAGGTGCCAAGATGCCATCTGTTCAGTCGTATGCCTACACACTCCGGAAGAAAGCCATCAGTACAGACAGACGCTGTCCTCAGGTGTGACGTCTGATTCATGTGCCGTTATTTCATCTTAACCCTACCCAGGAGCATGTTAGATCTGAGGCAGATTTGAGCCGGCCTGGGCCATATCTGGTTCAGAGCTGGGCCTGTGTTTCCATGGCAACTAAACGTATTACGCTTACTCCTTAAGGCCATACGCAGAGGGTTCGAGAGCATCAGATAATGGGGCTGTCAAGGACTAACAGACGATGACACTAGGGAGCTAAACGGTTCCCCTGACTCCCGCTGGCGTGAGAGATGGAAGAAACTGTCCGAGAAGAGGGTTAACAGGTAGTCATACTCTGGGTCTTTGAGAATCAAAAGATTCCCCTGTTGCTTAGGACACATAATGATGCGTAATAAGTTAACAAGTACATTTCTAGCTGGGCTGTTTTTTTTTTTTGCACTCACAAAACTGTATTGCTCTTTAGCTTTACATGCAAGGCTTCCTTAACACCAAGTATGCACTGCCCTCGTTCTTCTGTGTCAGTGAACATCGACAGCCAAATTACGGCTTAGAAACACCAGACGGAAAGAGCATTGCTCACGGGTAGCTCACAGGGGTGATGAAGAGGGCACTTCCTCCACTTTCTCCGCACGCTCTGAGGGCAGGGATGCATTGAAGCCTCCTGAACATCATGTGTGTGTGTGTGTGTGTGTGTGTGTGTGTGTGTGTGTGTGTGTGTGTGTGTGTGTGTGTGTGTTTGTGCACACACACACACACACACACACACACACACAGACACACACACACACACTCAGCTGGTGTGGAAAGGCCAAGTACTGTCAGAGTCGGATCAGAGTGGGAAAAAGAGACATCAGATCAGATCAGCCATGTATGCATTTACAGTTTGCAGCACGAACACACTCAGGCACACACATACACACACACACACGCGTGCACACACACACACACACACACACACACTATCTCTCTCTGTCTCTTTTTTTTTCTATAAAAATCCTCGCCTCGATCACCAGAAACCTGAAGAGGCAATTATTGCACATGAGGTCCGTGTGATAGCTGTGCTCTATCGGGTGTGTGGCGGGTCAAAGGTGTGATTAGTGATGGCAGGTTTCGGCCAGATTGCGACCACCATGTCAGTGATGTGTCCGCTACAGAACAACATTCCCTTTGAAGCTCATGCATGGAAGGACCCCTCCAATCTCCTGAAAGCGTGTGCGTGCTTGTTCTTAATTATTAAATAAATAAAGAAGAAGTGCCCGCTACGAGCCAGAACAAGCCGGAGACCTTTTGTGTGATATTTTCAGCTTTAATCAAAGTTCACTGTGGCTAATGTTGTACATTAGCCCAGTAATCATGCCTTACAGCGCTCGGAGGGAGAGGCTGGCAAACGAGTGTGAGTGCAGAGGGAGAGGGAGAGTGGGGGGGGGCTTACCCGACAGAACATCACAAAGATCATTTCCTCAACGAGCATGAATGCAAGGCTCTGTGGTGTCACGAATATGACACACACACACACACACACACACACACACATACAAACACAAATACACAGACACACACACAAACACAGAAACACACAAACACATAAACACAAACACACCCACACACACACATACACAGAAACACACACACACACACACACACACACACACACACACACGCGGCCACAGTGTCACTGGCGTACATACTTATCTGAGGGTGGAGCGGGTGTGGGGGTTGTGAGGTGTGTGGAATTAGGATGTCACTCTGCTATTCTGTTTGATGGTGGTGAGCCCCTGGGTGCGGGGCTGCTCTGTTCAGGCCCTCTTTTTATTTCCCTTGCGTCCCTCTTTCTTCTCCTCTCTTCTCGTCTCCGCCCCTGACTTACAACCAGCCCCCCTCCTCTCGCCTGCAGCTTCCCCCCCCCCCCCGCTATCTCCGTGGCCGGCGTGCGCTGATAAATGCAACCTGCATTATTAATGCAAACTTACAGAAGAGAGGGCTCAGCTACGACAGAGGGGCCAGGCCAGTGATGCATGATGGTCGGGGGAACAGAGAGGGGGTTGGGGGGGGGGGGGGGGGGGGGGGGGGCGCAAACTGTGTGCTTGTGAGTTGTTTTGCATTCATGACACGCCGGGGTGGAAAGGTGATATGGCACGGTTGTCTTGTTAAACCGTAATAGCTATTTGCACATCCTGGTAGTTGAAAGAGGGGGAAAGGTGTTTAGAGGTTTAATGTTTAGAGGCTCCACAGCAGCCATCTTGGCTCCAGAAAGGTCAGTGTGCTTCATTTCCATCCTGAACCTGAGGCGCCGGTGGAAAAGGAGAATCACACGAGCCGTGCTTAAGGGGCTGATACAGGTCTCTGAGGTCTATAACATGGAGCTTGGGGGAATCAGCTAGAGGGGCCTCTGTTGAGAGAGGATCAGTGCAAGAGGGGGACCATCTCTCCTGGAATACATTCTATAAATCAACATGGCCAACCATGACATTCATTGGGAGAAAGGCTGGATGGAGAGAGAGATGGAGAGAGATTGAGGTTTTATTCTGATTGATGGGGACCCAAGACTAGTAGTCCAGTGTGTGAGCATTTGTGTGTGTGTGTGTGTGTGTGTGTGTGTGTGTCTGTGCATCAAGTGTTGTGCTATCAGGTGTGTGTTAGCAGCACAGATTAGCCTACAACAGCCACTCTATGACCAGACAGCTTCTTTCCTTGGCCATGGTCTAACCCCAGCCCAGAAACACACACTCATGAAGACAGATGACCAAGATACAAACACATGGAAAAGGTTCAAGAAAGGTCCCACAATTAACTAAATTAAACAATCTGTGACCCTTGACCTGCCTTTTATAGTCAATCTGTGACCCTTAACTAAATGTACCTGCCTCTTATAGTCAATCTGTGACCCTTATCTAAATGTACCATCTTCTTATAGTGAATCTGTGACTCTTACCTAAATGTACCAGCTTCTTAAAGTGAAACTGTGACTCTTAACTAAATGAACCTACCTCTTATTTTCAACAGAGCATTTAGAGGCGTCAAATTTAACGTAACGGTGTTGAAATTGGTTTGATTTGCATCAATCATCTGCCTGATGT
The DNA here is from genome assembly GCF_963457725.1 of Sprattus sprattus. NCBI lineage: Eukaryota > Metazoa > Chordata > Actinopteri > Clupeiformes > Clupeidae > Sprattus > Sprattus sprattus. The sequence goes on from NC_137918.1 coordinate 5,356,435, forward strand.
TCAGAAATGTCCTGGTGACTTGAGTGTCGGCCTGTCTACTGTAATGTCAGTTAGAAACAGGAGATGATGCTTTTGTTGTGCTACTAGTTTGGGACATCTCACAATGGATTTTTGCAGACAAGTAAACAACTTAAAAGTGCAATCTAAAATTCCGCTGATAAGTTCATGATATTTCAAGCCAGCAGCCAATCAAATTCCACCTGTCCATTTAGTGCCCCAGAAGCAATGTATTGATTGGCAGGAATTCTTTAGGGTTTCGGTCCGAGACAATGTGTCTGTTTCCCGTTTACAGAGCCAGGACTGTGTAAGAAAACCAGAATTGTTTTGAGCCCACATACGGAATGGACTACTATAGGAGCTGTGGAGCAATTCGCTGTAGGTGTATCATATTAGTATTGCAGACAGCACCTTTAAACCATGTACTTTGATACACCAGGGTGGACCACAGCAACCACACTAGGACTGAACAACAGACCCACCGAGATGACCTCATGGCCTCTTCCACAAGACACTTTGTTGAACTAGGCTCTGGACACCTCATGGCTCTGGACACCTCATGGCTGTGAGACACCTCATGGCCCTGGACACCTCATGGCTGTGAGACACCTCATGGCCCTGGACACCTCATGGCTGTGAGAGAGACATCTCATGGCCATGGTAACCTCATGGCTCTGAGAGAGACACCTCATGGCTCTGAGAGAGACACCTCATGGTTCTAGACACCTCATGGCTCTGAGAGAGACACCTCATGGCTCTGAGAGAGACACCTCATGGTTCTAGACACCTCATGGCTCTGAGAGAGACACCTCATGGCTCTGAGAGAGACACCTCATGGCTCTGAGAAAGACACCTCATGGTTCTAGACACGTCAT
>NC_137918.1:5362306-5382306 GCF_963457725.1 Sprattus sprattus
GTGGAACAAAACCTAAGTGGAGCTTTCTCCTTCCCTCTCTCTTTCCCTCTCTCCATCCCTCTCTCCTTCCCTCGCACTTCCCCTCGCTCTTCCTCTTTCCTTCCCTCTCTCCTTCCCTCTCTCCTTCCCTCTATCCTTCTCTCTTTCCTTCCCTCTCTGCTATCCTCTCTCTTTCCCTCTCTCTTCCCCTCTCTCCTTTCCTCTCTCCTTCTCTCTTTCCTTCCCTCTCTCTTTCCCTCTCTCCTTCCCTCTCTCCTTCCCGCTCTCCTTCTCTGTCTCCTTCCCTCTCTCCTTCCCTCTCTCCTTCTCTTTTCCTTCCCTCTCTCTTCCCCTCTCTCCTTCCCTCCCCCTTCTTCACTTCTGACTGGTTTATTGGCATTTGGGGGATAATGCAAATGTTGCCCAAAAACATTAAAATACAGAATAAAATTAAATAATAAATGTTATAATAATAATTAAAATACAATATAACATAAAAGAAATACGTTTCTAAACATGCATTACATATTTTTGTGGGTTTGTCATGTCAAAGTACTGATGGAGAAATGGATGATGTTTAAAGCACAGCCACTCTGAGGCAAGTATCAAAGGGCCTTAGGTCATTATAAAGTAACAAACTAAATCTATTTCCTCCCGAGTGGCTGGTCTCTGACAACAGGTATTCATTTAATCATCAAAGCAACACTGTCCCTGCTGTGGTGTTTACATGGTGAGCTTTGGCACAGCACACATCCTGCAAAAGCTGTGACGAAGCCAGCTCACTTCCCCTCTCTCTTTTCTCTCTCTCGCCGTTCCCTCTCTCTTCTCCTCTTCCCCCATCTCTTTCTCTTCTCCTCTTCCCACATCTCTCTACTTCCCATCTCTCTTTCCTCTCTCTCGCCTTGCACTCCCTCTTCTCCTCTTCCCCATCTCTCTACTTCCCATCTCTCTTTCCTCTCCCTCTCCCTTCACTATTACCCTTTTCTCTCTCTTCTCCTCTGTCCCATCTCTCTCTACTTCCCCTCTTACTGTCTCTATAATCCTCTCTTCTCTCTCTGAGGTTGTGGAATCGTCTGATCTTGTCCTTGACCTGATGTCACATCCTGTGTTCCAAAGGCCAGGAGGGATTAGCGGAAATGAGCTCAGATCCTCACGCCACCTCAGACAGGCAGCTCACCACAGACAGGCACCTCACCACACCACACCACACCTCACCACACCTCACCTCACCTCACCACACCTCACCGCACCACACCTCACCTCAAACAGGCACCTCACCACACCACACCTCACCACACCTCACCTCACCACACCACACCTCACCTCACCACACCTCACCACACCACACCACACCACACCACACCACACCACACCTCACCTCACCACACCTCACCGCACCACACCTCACCTCAGACAGGCACCTTACCACAGACAGACAACTCACCTCACCACACCTCACCACACCACACCTCATTTCAGACAGGCACCTGACCACAGGCAGGCACCTCACCACACCTCACCACACCACACCTCACCACACTACACCACACCTCACCACACCTCACCTCACCTCACCGCACCACACCTCACCTCAGACAGGCACCTCACCACAGAAAGACACCTCACCACACCACACCTCATGTCAGACAGGCACCTGACCACAGACAGGCACCTCACCACACCTCACCTCACCACACCTCACCTCACCGCACCACACCTCACCTCAGACAGGCACCTCACCACACCACACCTCATGTCAGACAGGCACCTGACCACAGACAGGCACCTCACCACATCTCACCGCACCACACCTCACCTCAGACAGGCACCTCACCACAGACAGACACCTCACCACACCACACCTCATGTCAGACAGGCACCTGACCACAGACAGACACCTCACCACACCTCACCTCACCACAGACAGGCACCTCACCACACCACACCTCACCTCAGACAGGCACCTGACCACAGACAGACAACTCACCTCACCACACCTCACCACACCACACCTCATCTCAGACAGGCACCTGACCACAGGCAGGCACCTCACCACACCACACCTCACCACACCTCACCTCACCGCACCACACCTCATGTCAGACAGGCACATCACCACAGACAGGCACCTCACCACACCTCACCTCACCTCACCATCACAGACAGGCACCTTACCACACCACACCTCACCACCACAGACAGGCACCTCAACTGCCAGACCCCCTTCACAACAGCAGTGTACTCAATAACCAAGTCAGTCCAATCCTCTGGTCTTTGCTTGCATTGAATCAGAATCTGTACTAAACCACAAAATACTGCAGCATTTCTATTCATCAAGCACTCTTTAACCAGAAGTAGCATTAAACGCTTGCTCTGTCACGGCAAAAGCACAATATAATGCTTTCACAACAATAGATGGTTTTCTATCCAACTATTTAATGCAAATTAATTTTTAAAGCAAATTTAAACTTCCATAACATCTTTTAAGTCGCATAAGAAATGTATCTGCTTCAAAGAGGTGATTGGCATAGAATACAATGATGCTGGTGGTTGATGGAAACAGGTTTGATTGCATCAACAAGAGGTTTGTTACTATTTTATCTCATATTTCAATTAAAGTTGCCCTAGACAAGTTTTAAACCCACAGCTGTTCACAGCTCCCCTCGCAATGAGGAGATTCCTTTTTTTAAATCTGCAAAACACAGCTGATTGAAACATTGCTTAGCAGAATTTTCATGAATGCACTTAAAATATGCAAATGCTATGGGTGGAGACCAGCTGTTATCTCATGCTGAAAGGTTTACATCACTGGAACTATAAAGCCTAAGCCAAACTTGAGAGAATCTCCCACGGCAACCACAACCAGTGTAAATATGGCAGACCAAGAATAACACACTGCTTCGCCAGGAGTCTACTAAAGAGGGGCCAACAAAAATCAAGCACAACTGTGACGCTTAACCCGTTAGCCTTTAGTCAATTAAAGCATCCTTGCAAACACAACACAGTTCAGGTGCTATCTTATTTACTACGGCAGGCAGGGGAACAAACCTACCTGTTTTGCAATATGACCAGCATATGCAAATACTACATGATGAGTCATAGAAAATGAGGCTTGACATTGAAAAGTGTAATTATTTCATCATTGTCCGAGTGCCGGTTAGAGAAAGTGGCTGATGGGTAGGCCTGGAAGAATCTGGGCAGACAATCACTGCATGTTTTCATACATGCCAACCCCTTCAGACTCCCTCCTCTATCACCATCTGGAAACATCCATGAAAGCGATGAAAAAAAATCGTTGTTGCTGTCTGTTTAAATAACCGTGAAATTGGCTACTTGGTAGGGCACTAGCTGACGCTAAGTCAAAACTCCATTGGCTACTTGGAAGGGCGCTAGTTGACGCTAAGTCAAAACTCCATGAAAGCCATGGTAGATACATACAGGATGTTGCATCGTAAGTGGCTATTGACTGAAATACAAGGTTTTTTTTCCATATTTCAACTGGGTTATCTCCTGATGGTCTCAGAGCATATGAGCTGCTCCATCTGCTCTCCTCATGTCTGCACTGCTGAAGCTCTTATAAACAGTGATATTAGCGCTGTAGTAACCATATTCTTGACTGCTCTTTAAACAGATGTATTATCCTAATGGCAGAGCTTTAAAGTGTGTTTCCCAAGATACATTGAGCACTGGGATGGACCATTAATGACTTCAAGTTCATCCACATTCGTAATAAATCAGAATCATACTATCTGTACTGAGTGGTGGCCATGATTTAACTGCATCTTTTTTACTTGGTTATGGAATACATCACATTCAACTGAAACCTTAAACAGGAGATGATGCTGAAATACCTTGTTGTAGTGTGAAGCCTGTGCTGCCAAATCAAACACCTTCAAGGAAGCAACTTGGAATGAAGAATAAGAGAAAAATACGTAAAAAAAAAAAAATCAGATCTAAGGAGTATATGAACACTTGTTATGCCCATAACTTATTAAACTAAATGACGTGTACTGTACAGTATTCAGTGGGAATCAGACATGGACAAATACAGGCCTGATGAATGATCAATGATGCTTAATGCCGACTTTATTGGGCACTTATACAGACACATGTTAATTATGTGTTAATGGTTAACATAGTATGTCCCCTGAACTAAAGTGCTATGATATAGACATACATATATTTATACATCTATAAATACACACACACGTATAAGATCATGTAAATGAGCCACCTCACTAAGGAACCATACAAGTCCTAGCCCTTTTAAGTATCTTTTCATCCCTGCATTGCATGTGTCTGTGTGTGTGTGTGTGTGTGTGAAAGAGAGAGAGTATCCTGGTCTCTCTTTCTCTGTCTCTCTCTCTTTCTCTTTCTCTCCCTCATCCCCTCTCTCTCTCTCTCTCTCATGCCTGGAAGCTGACAGTGTTGTCAGTGTGCGAGTTTAAAGCAGAATAGGAAATAGGTGCCAGGCGTGAGGCATGCATTGTAAATTAAGAGGATTTCCTCAACAGGGATTTCATGCTCACCGCTCCCCTCCTCCCCCTCCCCTCCCTCTCCTCCTGGTCCCCTTCCTGTCTGCCTCCTGTGCTGTACCCCCCCCCCCCCTTCCCCCATCACCTGCTGGGTAGCCTGTACAGATCGTGCCAATCCCACTGGTGCCTGCCAGGCTTAATTGTGGCGGCGACACGTTCAGAGTGGCGGGCATCAAAGTCACATTGAGAAGCAGCCAGGGGCGGGCTCCTGAAAAGAATGGATTGCTTAGATGTGTGTGGACCCCACGGCTATGGAAGTCCTATTTATGTGCTTACATGCACTCACACACACACACACACACACACACACACACACACACACACACACTAAGAGATATCTTTGATATCTGAATCAAAGTGTGTGTCTGAAGAAAGAATTACCAGGCAGGAGAGGGGCAGAGGGGAGACGTAAAAAGGAAGGATTCAAATCTTACTGAATGCACTGCTCTCTCTCTCTCTCTCACACACACACACACACACACACATATATATTTTCCCACTGTGTTTATTTCGGTCTTTGTCTATCTTCAATCAGAATTAATGTGTAATGTTCACAGTTTGTTCTGTTCAATTTGCCCATTTTCAATTTTCTCCTCCAAACATTTGTGTGTGTGTGTGTGTGTGTGTGTGTGTGTGTGTGTGTGTGTGTGTGTGTAGACCCTGTTTTAAGCATATAACATACATCATAACTTAAATCTGTTCATTATGTTTGCAAACTAGACAGCGTATAGATATTGAGAGAACAATAAAGAGAAAGATGGACAAAAGATGGAAAAGTGAAATAGAATGAAAGAGCAAGAGAAAGATACGTGACAGGTATATGATGTATAAATATATAGAGAGGAGAGCCTTGACGGTTAGACAGATGGACAGAGATGGTGATATAGAGTAAGAGAGCAGGAGATAGAGAGAATGAAGGACAGAGAGAGAATGAGAGAGAGAGAGAGAGAGAGAGAATGAAGGACAGAGAGAGAGAATGAGAGATACACAGATGGGGATAACTGAGTAAGAGAAAGCAAGTGAGAGAACAGCAGATGAAGAGAATGAAGGAGAATGAGGGATAGAGAGACTAAGAGAGATAAAGATGTACAAAGAGAGTGAGCGATAGCAAGGTCTGCTTGCATGCTTGTTTTAGCCTCTGTCTCTCTCCCTCTCTCACACTCCTCTCTGAACTCTGACCTCTGCGGTGTGAAAGGTCACGGCACAGAAAATGATTTCTGGAGGAGCCGCTCCCTGCGCTCATGCGGGGCTATTTCTCTCTCTCGCTCCTCATTGACCTCTGACCCCCGCTCCCTGTGCTCATGCGGTCCTGACACACTCCAGAAGCCCACAGTGGTGCCTGCTGTTTGCCAGAGAAGTCATTTCATGAGCCCTCGACCCCTAGTCCACCCCTAGTCCAACTTCACACCACTTACATTTCACATGCTCTCTGTGTGTGTTTGTGTGTGTGTGTGTGTGTGTGTGTGTGTGTGTGTGTGTGTGTGTGTGTGTGTGTGTGTGTCTTTGAGTGTGAGTTACTTACTTATTTATTTATTTGATGTTTGGGGAGGGGGGGGGGGGGGGGGGGGGGGTTATGTTGGTGACCCGTTCCCTGATCTCTTCTGTTTGTTTGCAGTGGTGATGTTCCATCAGTGTGCAGTCGCGCTCCTCATACACGCCTCTCTCTGCCACTCAGGCATCTCCCTGGACAGCTTCGTGCTGGCCCATGACCTCCCTGTACTGCACTTAGCATGCCTTGTGAGAGGTTAGTCACCCTCCCTTTTTCTCTTTCTCCGTTTCTCTATGTCTTACACTCCCTTGAGCTCTCTTTCCCTTTCTCCACCACCCCCACCTCTCTCTCTCTTACTCTCTGTTTCTCTCTCTCTCTCTCTATGTCTCTCTCTCTATCTTTCCCTTTCCCTACCAATCTCTCTTTCCTTGTCACGCATCTCAGCTGAGTTCCGTGCGAACCGATGTGTGTACCTGTTCAGCTGAAAGCTTGCACCGAGGGCAGATGTGTGTACCTGTTCAGCTGAAAGCTTGCACCGAGGGCAGATGTGTGTACCTGTTCAGCTGAAAGCTTGCACTGAGGGCAGGTGAGAACAGGGAACAGGAGTGGAGGAGTTTGACCGGTCTACTCAGGGTTACTGCTTAGTGGCCAACACTTGTCTGGGAATTCCCTGCCCCTTCACTGCATTCCATTTGTTCAGTTGGTCTGGCCAACTCTCAACGGCGCTCCACTTCAGCCACCTGATTGGACAGTCCTTTAACCAATCAGACCAACGATACTATACAACGATACAACGATCGGTAATAAAGCAAACACATATTTTTTCTGTATGAATTGTTCCAGGGCAAGTTTCTGTTCTGTTTTCAAAGAAAACTTGCCTTATCGAAGTTTTGCGGTGCTTCGGCGGCCACCATGTCCAATGTTTAAAAACTCTCCATGCAGGAGATTTTATAACGTAGCCGTGGTAAGTTTAAATCCGCCAATGGCGCGCCAGGTAGCCAAAAGCCAGTTTGTGATTGGCTCCAAGGATTCTGGAAACCTTGAAATGAACGGGTATGCAAACTTGGCCAGACCCAGTTCTGAGGCAAAATCAATTTGGCCGGAAGAAGTGGGGCGGGACTTCCCAGACTAGGCCAACACAGTAAGCATTATGAAACACGTCTCTCTCTCTCTGTCTCTCTCTCTCTCTCTCTCTCTGTATATATATATATATATATATGTCTCACTTCTCTTCTCTTCTGTTGACCACTCTCCATTTTCCCTTTCTTATCTCTCTCCCTCTCTCAACATCTCTATCTCCCTAACTCTCTTCCCCCTCTCTCTGCCTTTCTCCCAAGGCTTCTTCCTCCCTCTCTCTTTTTTTCTCTACCTTTATTTCCTCTGCCTGGCATGTTTAGCTAATGCCTAATGCTTACGGCAGGGGGGATGTTAATGGACACTCATCACGCTCCTCTCCTCTCTCTATCTTGCTCGCTCTCATCCCCTTTCTCCTCTCCTTTGCCTCTCCTCTCTGATCCTCTCCTCCCCTCTCTCTCGCTCTCTCTCTCCACTCTCCTCTCCTCCCCCCTCTCTCTCTCTCCTTTCCTCCCTTCTGTATTCCCTTGTCCTCTGCTCTCCTCTCTCACTGCTCTGCTCTCCACCTCCTCTCTCTCGTCTCCTCCTCTCTCTCTTCTCCTCCCCACTCTCTTCTCCCCCCTCTCTCCCTCCTCATCCCTCTCTCTCACCTCCTATCTCTCTCTTCTCCTACTCTCTCTCTCCTCTTCCTATCTCCCCTCCTCCTCCTCTCTCTCTTCTCCTCCCCTCTCTCTTCTCCTCCTCTCTCTCTCCTCCTCCTGTCTCTCTTCTCCTCCTCTCTGACCCCCTGTGGCTCCTCAGTCATCCCGAGGACTTAGATACAGGAGGAAATGCACCTGGAGAGGATTAAACGCAGCAAACATGCCAGGAGTGTGTGCGTGTGTGTGTGTGTGTGTGTGTGTGTGTGTGTGTGTGTGTGTGTGTGTGTGTGTGTGCGTGTGTGCGTGTGTGTGTCAGGGCGAAGTGAAAGCAGCACAGCTGTCGAGACATTGGGATTAACGCAGGCGCTGAAAAGGATGGACACTGAGTCGCCTAAAGAGGAGCCTTTTCGAGGCGCCCAGATTTACCACATAATTACGAGCAGTGAGATGGCGACGCGGAGCAGGGTGGTGCGCCCCTGATGTGAGGAGGGGGAAGGTGGGAAGGAAGGTCTTACAAAGCTGCCCTGAGCTCAAAACACACACACACACAAACTCTCAAAGGCAGAGCAAGTGCTCAGAAAGTCGGCCATGCTTGAAGAGTTAATGTAGCACAAGTCTTCTTCGGGCTACGGCTTTGACCAGAGGAAAACTGGAAACAGGACTAGACTGGCAATAATATTCATTAGCAGTACAAGTTGTGTGCGGTCAAAAGATTTAACACTGGAGAAGGAGATCATTAGGTCAAACGATCTCCCGTTTATATGCAGTACTGAGTCGGATCTCACCACTCTACAGACGGTCTTCATATTTACCTCTGTAAATGCTTTAAATAGCTGGTTCTTAATGTGTGGTTTAAAAATGAGCATGAACATGAAACTAATTCATCAAAACACACAGTTACATTCTCTTATTGTTTAATATTGAAGACTGTAAGCTGTCATTTTTTCAATCATTTGTCTTGTTAATATTGTTTTTTTCCTGTCTAGAAACTCAGAGACCCTTGAACCTCACAGAAAAATGATTAAAACACTTTTACCGTTTTTCTCTAATTTCCAGTTTCCTGATAATAGTTTGTTCAATTAACAAGATTAACAGAGTTAGTTTTAATTAACAAGATAGACACAAAGGCTAACGCTGTGTGAGTTGGTTAATTCATTGTTTCATGTTGTTCTCACCCTTTCTCTATCTCTTCCCTCACTCCACACACACACACACACACACACACACACACACACACACACACACACACACACCTACACGCACACACACACACACACACACACCACACACCACACACCACACACACACACACACACACACACACACACACACACACACACACACACGCGCACATAACACAAACACACACATACACACCTACAAATACACACACAGACACACATACACATACACACACACAAATGCAAATCCACAGTGGAATAAATAATGCATTTGCCCTTTGCAGAGCCCAGAGAGATCCAGAGAAGGCCCACTGTGGAGAGAGGCGAGAGAGGAGAGACACATTAACACACACACACACACACACACACACACACACACACACACACACACACACACACACACACACACACACACACACACACACACACACACACACTGGTACCTCTGTCAATGGCAGTTTTCTCTCTTTACCTCACTTTTCCATTCCTGTCTTTCCATCTCTCTCCCTTCCACTCCCTTGCTCTTCACCCCTCCCACTCAACGTCTTTTCCTGTCTTTCGCTCTCCCTTCCTCTCACTGTTCATCTCCCTCTCTTTCTTCCACTTTCTTTCTTTCTCTGTCCATCTCACCCTCTCTCTCTCTCAATCCTTCATTCTTCCATCCTTCTCTGTTTGAGCTATGTGGAGTACAGTTCTGATTATCTCTTTTTTTCTCTCTCTCTATCCCCCTCTTTCTATCTCTCTTGTTTGTGACTGTGTGTGTGTGTTTGTGTGTGTGTGTGTGTGTGTTCTTTTTTTCTCTATTTACAAGCCCTCTTAACAAAAGCAGAACAACCCCATCCCACTCACTCCTTTGAGAAGCAAGGGTGCCTTTAGCCTTGGCAGTGTGATTCTCTGCCTCAATGTCTGTCTTTATCACCCCCTAACAATTCACACACACATTCATGCACTCACACACACACACACACACACACACACAGACATACAGACATGTGCACCGTCGCAATCACCCTCTAACTCTCTCTCTGTCTTTTCCAATCATTAAAAGATAGTAAATAAATCATGAATTTATTTGTGGAATTTGTGAAATTGTTTTATTTTACCTAATAATTATCACCTGCACTCCATTCTGCGCTAAACTCTCCCTAGCTCAACTAACCCAACTCATTCCACACATGCTTAAACCTACATGAATGACAAAAACACGGATTTAGCCTCTTAAGGTTTACCTTGGAAGATTCCTCTTAGGGGAGCTCATAAGAGATGGTTTGGGAAATGCGTAGAAAAGTAAACATCTTTTGTATGGTATACCTTTATCTCTTTGTTAAACACTAAGAGACAGTGTTCTTAGGAAATGCAGCCCCAATTCAGTAAGCACCCAAAAGGCCACGCTTGGTGAACGTCTCTGCTAAGTGCTTGAATATGAAAGGCAAAAGACAACTGAAGAGAGTGCCGTACGGACCTGTGTATATCAGTCGCACTATACACTGCTTGTGCTACGGATAGCGTCTGAGTCATAAGCCGACTCTTAAAGAAGGCCAAATGAGACGAGCTCAAGGATTTGAACTTTATTTCAGATTGTAGCCAGACTGGCGGTTGAAAAGGCATCCCATTTATATCTCCTGCAAAAGAACCTTTGTCTCCTCTTGCGACCGGAAATGTGTTGTTTTGCTGCGATATGACTTAAATGCCACATCCACTTATTACTCAACCCACTGTTGCTTGATTGTGGCCTGCTTTGTGCTAAAGCATGCCCTGCAAATATCTACGAGTGCCACTCATGTTATAAGCTTAGCTGGAGCAGGTTCATATATTGTGTATTTAGTGAATATTAGTGGAGTAGTAACAGTGATCATTTTGCCTTTTGACTATCTCTAAAATCAGTCAATCTGGAATTGAGTAAAAGTCAATCTAAATAACTATACATTCTTGAACAGAGGAAGAATCCAGACAACAAGGTATCGAATAGCCTATTAGTCTGATTGTTTTTAGGTTACCTGACCCTAATTTTATAGGGCAACATGAACCATGAACAGGCTTTCTGAGAAAAAGGCAGGGCTACCAATATTTTCCAGTTTTTTTGCATGCTATTTTAAAAGACTATATGTGTCCTTTAAAACTCAGTAGTGTGTGTTATTAGTTATAACATTCCTCACCTCACTTTTGAAGCTCAGTAGTTCTCGGTTCATACTGTTCATCTTGCTGTCGGGCACTGCCACTTAAATACATGTAGTCGTAGTATATAGTATCACGTCTACAGCTATTCATAACCATTTGAGAGCCTGGCGACTGAAGCTCAATGCGTCAACAGTACAATACACTGACTGTAGTAGTATGTCATATCTACAGCTATTTAAACCCATATGAGACCGTAGCGTCTGAAGCTCAATGCATCAACAGTAGAACCCAGCAGACTGTACAAAGTGGATGATCCATAAGCTGCCACATAATGCAGTATTCATGGCGCGCATGTTTGCATCAGCTCCTTTATGTAGCACACTGCTGTTGCATTAGAGCTTCTCCACCGTCCCCAAGCAAGCCTGACGGAGCGGTTGGACACATTAGCAATGGAGCAGAGAGTGATGCAAGGGCTGTCATACTGATATCAAGCGGAGCTCAAAGTGATTCTGAGCAGCCAGTGGATTGAGCAGAGCAAAGCAGTAGTATAGGCAAGGCTGGGGTGTGTTGGGCTGTGCTGTGTTGGGCTTGCTGTGTTGGGCTGGCTGTGTTGTGCTGTGCTGTGTTGGGCTGTGGTGGGCTGGGCTGTACTGTGGTGGGCTGGGCTGTGCTGTGCTGTGTTGGGCTGTGCTGTGCTGTGCTGTGCTGTGCTGTGCTGTGCTGTGTCGGGATGTGTTGGCTGTGCTGTGTTGGGCTACTGCATTGTGCTGCACAGTCAGACTGGAGAGTGGGAATGCGGTGGGCCACTGGTGTTGTCTAGCTCCGATAAACAAAGAGCGAGATGAAACGGTGGCTTGGAATCGCAGCCGACAGCCTGACAGATACTGATCTCTAGCCTGTTCTGCAGGGACTTCATTTGCATCGGCCGATGACGGACGGAAAATGCGCGTGTGTGTGTGTGTGTGTGTTAATTTCATGTTTTTTTTTTCTCACCCTATTATTTTTAAGCGTCCAGTAACTTAAGCTGGTGTTGGAAAGATAGCAGCGCTTCTCATTTTAACAGTAGCCCTTGGTGGTAGATTCAGAGGGGATTGGAATTGTTCTCTCTGTGAGTTGCATAAAGCACAAGGCTAAAGGCTAGAAACACACTGCAAGGACACATCAAAGTTAATGCACATGGGTCTTCAGCCTAAACATATGCAGTCTGACATAAACAGCAACATGTCAACATTTCTCTTCTGAAACAGCAGTAGAGTTATCTCCACAACAGACAGCTCTACATGTCAACATTTCTCTTCTGAAACAGCAGTAGAGTTATCCCCACAAAAGACAGCTCTACATGTCAACATTTCTCTTCTGAAACAGCAGTAGAGTTATCCCCACAAAAGACAGCTCTACATGTCAACATTTCTCTTCTGAAACAGCAGTAGAGTTATCCCCACAAAAGACAGCTCTACATCTCAACATTTCTCTTCTGAAACAGCAGTAGAGTTATCCCCACAAAAGACAGCTCTACATGTCAACATTTCTCTTCTGAAACAGCAGTAGAGTTATCCCCACAAAAGACAGCTCTACATGTCAACATTTCTCTTCTGAAACAGCAGTAGAGTTATCCCCACAAAAGACAGCTCTGCAGCGATATCCTTCATTTGAGAGTCCACATGATCACAGTAATCGCTTGCCATCAACTTGGAGAAACCCATTATCCAGTTATGGATATTTAAATATTGCAACCACTATTAGTCTTTCTTTCTTTCTTTCATCCTTTTTTCCTGCATCCTCTCATTTGTAAAGTCACAAGGCCACTTATAAAACTGGATGAATAGTTTTTTTCTGTCTTTTTCTTCTTTGCTTTTTTCCTATTCTTTCTTAATTCCTTCCGTTAACTCTCTCTCTTCCTCCCTCTCCTGTTTTGTGGAGTGGCTCTTCCATTTCTCTCCTCTTTTTTTCTCCTTCTTTCCTACCTTCCTGACTCTAGTTCTCTCTCTCTTCCTCCTCTCTTCTCTTCCTCCCTCTCTTCTTTCGTGGAGTGGCTCTTCCCTTTCTCTCCTCTTTTTGAGGAGAATAAAGCATAGAGGAAGTAGAAGAGCCGCATTCTATTATTCACTATCCTTCCATATTTCTTTCCTTCCTTCCTGACCCTCGTTGTCTCTCTCTTTCTCCCTTTTTCTCTTCCTCCCTCTCTCTTCTCTCCTCTCCTGTTGCTCCCTCCTAGGAGGAGAATGAGGAGGCGTGGAGCTGGAGGACAGGAGTGAAGTGTGGGAGTAAAGCGTGATGAAACCACACACTGGGCAGCGGCGCCTCCATCCCATCCCTCTCCTCATTAGAGGCTCTGCAGCAGATCTCATCTACCCCCCTCTCCACTGTTACCCCAACAGCAGCTCTACTGCCCCAGCGGCAGCAGCCCATAATGCACTCCCACAGCACAGCACCGGCACAGCAGGCCAAGGCCATTTAAAGAGCCTCACTTCTGAACATCACACTGCAAATGGGCAGAGGAGTGGGAGGGACACTCACACACACACACACACACACACATGCACAAACGCACACACATGCATGTGTCTATATATGCTGTTTAGATATACACATACACACATACACATTTTAATGATTTATATCTGTCCACATTTAAAGACACACACAAACAGTAACACAAAGTAATTGAGTGATAAATACAATGACACACACAGACCACGCATACATGTGAAACACACACTCTCACACACACAAGCACACACACACACACACACATACACACACACACACACACACACACCATAGGGCCGTTTTATGGCCTTGATAGGACGCATAGTGTAGGCTGTTGGCCTTGGCTCATAACACAGCAAGAGGTGCAGCTTGAGGCATTTGTGTAGAGTTATTCACAAACAGACCATAAAAACCACACACGCTGGTGTACCTCCAGCATGAAAACATTTGCACGTTCACACACACAAACACGTAGACATATTAACACTCCCACGCACACACGCACACGCACACACACACACACACACACACACACACACACACACACACACACAGACACACACACACACACTGCAAAAAGTGAAATCTTAGCATGATAAAATATCTTTAATCAAGGCAATATATGCTTGTTTTTTGTCTGACAAGTTATTTCTTCTTACAGGCATTTTTTGTGTTAGAACATTTCACTTGCTTCAAGCGTTTCTGTCCTACATTATCTTAATAAGGGTTTATTACTTGTTACTGAGATTTTATTATTGGTTCTGAGCATGTTAATGCTTGAAACTAGAATAGCATTATTATAAGGCAGTTTTATCCCCACTGACAAGTACAAAACTGCTTTGTCAAAGTCAGAATTTCTTATTTCAAGCATTTTATCATTCTCATCTCTACATACTGTATATTACATACATACTGTATATAAAGCACAGCAATTATGTATTCATGTAGACAAAATACTATACAGTGCAAAGACAGTATTTAACTATGCTAAACTTTTGCTTTAAGAACAGACATTATCATCCTTAAGCAGGATCAAGTGAGTGAGCACATCTCATTTGCAATGTAACGGTTGCCATTACATTAACTGGCCATACAAATGCCATGTGATATCTGGGGAACACACTACGAGTCATTTGAACTGTTGTGCAATTCTTTTACATCCCCAAGGTGTTATTTTACTTGGACCCAAGTTTGGCTCTTGCTGCTGATTGTGTAATAAGAGGTATAATCAACCAGCTTCTCAGCAACCAACTCAGTGGCCTGTGCAAAGTGTGGGACCATGACTTGATTAGCCATGATGTTTCGACCAAAATATATCATCTTGAAATGGTGGATATTGAAAACAAAAAAACAAAAAAACCCTACGATCAACAACAAATGTTTAAAAATAAAAAATTATTAAGAATTATTTTCTCAATATGTAGAAAAATGTTCTTATATTCAGCAAATGCTAGTAACATCATCTTGAAATGAGTGTACATGATAGGCAATTTTTCTTAAAATAAGCCAAACTACACTCAAAACAAGTATATTTGCCTAGATACCAAAAAAAATATAAGAATTATTTTCTCAAAATGAAGGAAAATGTGCTTATATTGAGCAAATGCTTGCAGCGTCATCTTGAAATGAGTCTACATGCTAGGAAATTTTTCTTGAAATAAGTCAAACTACACTTAAAAAAAGTAAATTTGCCTCGATACCAAAAAAAATATAAGAATTATTTTCTCAAAATGTAGAAAAAGTTGCTTATATTCTGCAAATGCAGGTACTATCATCTTGAAATGAGTCTAGATGCTGGGCAATTTTTCTTAAAATAAGCCAAACTACACTCAAAACAAGTATATTTGCCTAGATACCAAAAAAATATAAGAATTTTTGTCTCAAAATGGAGAAAAATGTGCCTGTATTCAGCAAATGCTAGTAGCATCGTCTTGAAATGAGTCTACATGCTAGAACATGTTTCTTGAAATAAGTCAAACTACACTCAAAACAAGTATATTTGCCTAGATACCAAAAAAATATAAGAATTTTTGTCTCAAAATGGAGAAAAATGTGCCTGTATTCAGCAAATGCTAGTAGCATCATCTTGAAATGAGTCTACATGCTAGAACATGTTTCTTGAAATAAGTCAAACTACACTCAAAACAAGTATATTTGCCTAGATACCAAAAAAATATAAGAATTTTTGTCTCAAAATGGAGAAAAATGTGCCTGTATTCAGCAAATGCTAGTAGCATCATCTTGAAATGAGTCTGCATGCTAGAACATTTTTCTTGAAATAAGTCAAACTACACTCAAAACAAGTATATTTGCCTAGATACCAAAACAAATATAAGAATGATTTTCTCAAAATGAAGAAAAAGTTGCTTATATTCTGCAAATGCAGGTACTATCATCTTGAAATGAGTCTACATGCTAGGCAATTTATCTTGAAATCAGTACAGCTACACTTAAAACAAGTACATTTGCCTAGATACCAAAAAATATTTCAGAATAATTATCTCAATATAGAGGGGAAGGTGCTTATATTCAGCAAATGCTAGCAACATGCTTTTGAAATGAGTGTGCATGCTAGGAAATTCATCTTGAAATCAGTCAAGCTACACTAAAATCAAGAGCATTGGCCTAGATGCCAAAAATATTTAAGAATTATTATCTCAATATTGAGGGAAAGGTGCTTATATTCAGAAAATGCTAGCAACATCCTTTTGAAATGAGTCTGCATGCTAGGCAATTTATCTTGAAATCAGTAAAGCTACACTAAAAACAAGTACATTTGCCTAGATACTGTAAGAAATATTTTCTCAATATCTAGGACAAATATTTTTTTAAGCTTAATTTTGGGGCTTTTTGCCTTTAATCGGATAGGACAGTAGAGAGAGACAGGAAGCTAGCTGGGGGGAGAGATTGAGAAACGACTGCAAGTCGGCCACGAACCTGATCTCTTCCCTGTGTCCCAATCAGACCCATTCATGGTGCAGGGTTGCTGCCGCTTGCACCACAGCTCCAACCTTAAAGCAGTCATCTCTTGAGGATATTGTTATTTGTTTTGGAGAGTTTTTAAGTCAATGCATATGTGCAATTGATCATTGAGATAATAGAGATTGTGCAGATAGCATTTGCAGCTGTTTATACCATAGCAACCGTGTCTAGGTTGAAGTTAATAATAAAAAAATATTTGAAGCATTCTTTGTGCTATCTGCAAAATCTATATTATTTCAATGATCAATTGCACATTTGCATTGACTTCAAATCTCTCTAAAAAAAATGCCAATATCCTCAACAGATGAATGTTTTAGGGAAGGAGCTGTGGCACACGCAGTAGCAACCCTGCACCACGAATGGGTCTGATGGGGCTACAGGTAAGAGTTCAGGTTCGAGTCCAACTTGCGGTAATTTCTCAATCCCTCCCTCCAGCTAGCATCCTGTATCGCACTACTGTCCTATCTGATTACATGCACAAAAGCCCAAAAATGAAGCTAATAAATGAAATAGCTGAATTTAAGCAAATTGTCCTAGATATTGAGAAAATAATTCTTTTGGTATCTAGGCAAATGTCCTTGTTTTAAGTATAGCTTTACTGATTTCAAGATACATTGTCTAACATACAGCCTTATTCCAAGATGATGGTGCTATTATTTGCTGAATATAGGCAAATTTTTCTACTTTTCGAGAAAATAATTCTTAATTTTTTTAGTTTTAAGGCAAATGCACTTGTTCTTAGAGAAGCTGAACTTATTTCAAGATAAACTGCCCAGCATATAGCCTCAATTCAAGATGATGTTGCTATCATTTGCTGAATACAGACACATTTTTCTACATTTCGAGAAAAGAATTCTTAATTTTTTTAGTTTTTAGGCAAATGCACTTGTTTTTAGAGAAGCTGAACTTATTTCAAGATGATGTTGCTATCATTTGCTGAATACAGACAAATTCTTCTACATTTCGAGAAAATAATTCTTATTTTTTTTTTAGTTTTTAGGCAAATGCACTTGTTTTCAGAGAAGCTGAACTTATTTCAAGTTAAATTGCCTAGCATATAGCCTCAATTCAAGATGATGTTGATATCATTTGCTGAATACAGACACATTTTTCTACATTTCGAGAAAATAATTCTTATATTTTTTTGTTTTTAGGCAAATGCACTTGATTTTAGAGAAGCTGAACTTATTTCAAGTTAAATTGCCTAGCATATAGCCTCAATTCAAGATGATGTTGCTGTCATTTGCTGAAAACAAGCACATTTTTCTACATTTCGAGGAAATAATTCTTATTTTTTTTAAATGTAGGCATATATACTCGTTTTAGGTGTAGTTGTACTGATTTCGAGATAAATTGGCTTATATAGCCTCATTTCAAGAGTATGGTGCTAACATTTGGCAAATTTCAGCACAATTTCCTACATTTTGAGAAAATAATTCTTAGTCTGGCCACACTAGTTTTAAGATATATTTGGGATCTTTGAGGCTAGCTATTTTAACTTGTTTTTGAAACTCTTAGTAAGCCAAATCTTCCTGTTCTGTTGGCAGATAATTTAGCTTATTTTAAGCAATATTTGCATCATTTTATTACTATTTTTTCTTGTTTTTGAAAGCTCATTTTTTGCAGTGCACACACACACACACACAGATTCACACACACACACCGTAAACATTACGCTACTTACCTCCAGCGTGCAGCTCAAGCGTTGACTTTTGTTAACTTTTTGTTCCCTGCACACTGACGCCCCATGGACACCGGCGTAACAGATTGACGAAGCTGAGGCATTA
Organism: Sprattus sprattus; assembly: GCF_963457725.1. NCBI lineage: Eukaryota > Metazoa > Chordata > Actinopteri > Clupeiformes > Clupeidae > Sprattus > Sprattus sprattus. The sequence continues at coordinate 5,380,583 of NC_137918.1, forward strand.
GGAGCTTCGAGGACTCGAGAACTCGTTTGCACACAGAGAGCTCTCAAGTCTTCACACACACACATGTGTGTGTGTGTGTGTGTGTGTGTGTTTATTGTGTCCATGTAGGGTGCCTAGTTCTACAATAGCGCCTTACGTAACTATTAAAGGCAAACTTTGTCTAGCCTTTGCCAACTCTATGAAGTGGGGCAGAAATTCTTTCCCAGCTGAAGTAGGGTACATTTAAGGTAGGTACATTTTCTCATAGTCTGAACAACTTGTCAAAAACTTCTCCTTCCATTCTCATGCCTTACACTTTCTCTTTCTACCCCTCTCTCCACCTCTCACTCTCTCTACCTCTCTTTCTCTCCCTCTCTTTTGTTCCCTCTCTTATTCTCTCCCTCTCTTTCTCCCCCTCTCTCGTTCTCTCCCTATCTCTCTCGCTCCCTCTCTTTCACTCCCTCTCTTTGTCTTCAACTGCTGCTTGCACTTTGTTTGTTTGTTTTGCAGCTGTCTGCACAAACTGGAAATCAAAGTTTCTTAAGTGCAGCAGAGCAATACCTATGGATCAGGAAAACAGGCTCACTGAAAGACATGGAGACAGATACAAAACGACAGACAGAGAGAGAGAGCAATAGATCGGAGAGTAGAGAGAGAGGAGAAATACAAAGCCTTTTCTGCCAGAGTGCACTAAATACCCCACAGCGAGTGTAGTATTCTCTCCCAAATGAACTATCAGTCTCAGAAGGCTTTGATGATTTACCAACTACAAGGCCAATGTAAACATGTCTAGAGCAGAGGCAAACAGCTCAGAGATGCCACGGAGCACTGTTCCCATCTGTTCACTACATCAAAATCCACTTTGAGCACTTCACCCAAATAATGTTTATGGAGATGCGAGGAATTAATGTGTTGTGTTTATTTAATACCGAAAGGCACAGTATTTAGATTTAGTTTAAATACACAGCATAGTTAGTGGTAAAACTATTGCATCCATTTCTATTTGACATGAGAGAGAGCGAGACAGAGAGAGAGAGAGAGAGAGAGAGAGACAGATTGATAAAAGTTAAAGAAGAACAAGTTCGCTACTTCTGTGTTCACATCTAGAGAAGAGCAGGCCATGCTGACAAGAGCCCAAGATGGAGAATGTGTGTGTGTGTGTGTGTGTGTGTGTGTGTGTGTGTGTGTGTGTGTGTGTGTGTGTGTGTGTGTGTGTGTGTGTGTATAATCTAATTAAAAAGCACTGCATAGTGTAACAGGAGTCACGGGTGGGAGAGGATGACAATGTTTACATAGCAGGTACGTATTACTGATGTAGAATGGAGAATAAGAGTAGGTGTGTGACCCTGGAGACAGCAAGCATATGGGAAGCAACTCAAGAGCTTAGACTTCAAATGTATTTATACAAATTCTGTCAGTTTTAAGTTCTATCTAACAATTCTGTCAGTAAAAAGTTCTGTCTGACAATTGATTTCTTCTTAAAGTTTTCACCCTCAGATATGTGTTGTAATATTGCATGCTGTAATAGTGTGTGTGTGTGTGTGTGTGTGTGTGTGTGTGTGTGTGTGTGTGTGTGTGTGTGTGTGTGTGTGTGTGTGTGTGTGTGTGTGTGTGTGTGTGTGTGTGTGTCTGTGTGTGTTATGCCACCCAAAACTCTAACGTTGTCACTCGTGTCCTGCTCTCTAAAACCTGAATTTATTCATTAAATAGAGCTGCACATTACCACTGATGCCCGTCGTGTTGAA
>NC_137918.1:5384806-5394806 GCF_963457725.1 Sprattus sprattus
CCCTTGTGTATGTCTGCCATTGGTTTCACATTGATGATATTAATGCATGCTGGTCGTTGCGTAATCATTACAGTAAGAGGCCACGTAGACCATCCCCCTTTATTTGGAATAGGTCGTCCTCTGGCCAGTACCCCCATGTTGGCAGACAGGACCTCTCCGTACCCGACTGAAACCGGCAGACCAGAGTTTCGGATCGGTAACGTGCTTTTCCACCAGAGACTCTACAATGAGCGCCAGGCCCCTCGCACACCATTCTTAACAATGGAGGTTACTTAGCAACAAACTTAGCAGTAAGTAGGACAGGACTGAATGACATGGAACAATGGCACAGAAGAGGGGAGAACAACAGCTCCAGGCACATGCTCTGAGGGAGACACTGATATAGGTGTTCAGTGACAGGACAGGCAGCAGAGGGTATACTGAGAGAACAGGAACGACTTACAGCAAGGAAAGAGGAAGAGGGGGATATACTGAGAGAGAGAGAGAAAGAGAGAGAGCGATAGAGAGGGAGAGTATATAGTGAGAGAGAGAGATAGAGGGAAATATAGTGAGAGCGAGAGAGAGAGGGCAATATAGATAGAGAGAGAGAAAGAAGGGGAGACATAGTGAGAGAGCGAGAAAGAGAGAGAGAGAGGAGGGTTTGGGAGGGAGATGGGTTTTCAGGCGTGATTTGAAGGGGGGAAATAGAGGAGATTTTACAGAGATTTTGTGCAAGTGAAATCCAAAGCCGGGGATCTAGAACACTGAAAGACCTGCCACTCATAGGAAATAGTGTGATTCAAGGGACAACCAGTATTTTGGAAGAGGAGGAACGGAACGAGCAGGAGTGTGTGTGTGTGTATGTGTGTGTGAGAGTGTGTGTGTTCAGGAAGAGGTGACGTGATATAAGAGGATGTCCACGCTAAAATGGGCCAACCACGTACAGCAGTAAAATTATAGGGGGAGGATTTTGTATTGATTGCAGCTGTAGAGGGGTAGCCAAGCGTGTGGGTGTGAATCAGATAGTTATTTTTGTGGAAGAAGCATGCCAGACCTGGTTTGTGATGCGTCACAGTTTTGGTGAAAGCTTCAGCATGGAGACCAGTGTCAAAAAAGAGCATATTACATTAGTTTAGCTCAAAAATCAGGTCTGACCTTCACCCAAAGACAAGCACCACTACTGCAGTTGGGAAAGTACAATATGCTGCTTTAGAGAGGGAGGTGATGCACCCCTATATGTTCTTATGGTGCTAGGGCAGCTGTCTCTTAGTTTGACGATATCTGTACTGAGCGGTCCTTTAAGGTGCCAGTGTGGTTAGTACATCATTTCTAAATTATTTATCTCTAGAAAATCTTTGTGTCTTTACAAGTGTTTGTAACCACCAACCCCCCCCTCTCCTTCTGTGGTATGATCCTGGTTTGAAATGCACCATACACATAACGTTTGATTGATTGATTGATTATTTGATTGATTGATTGATTGGTAGGGCTAAGTACTAGGGCTTACAGACACTCATGGTATAAAATTAGCTAAATTAATTTGCCAAGTTATTAAACTAACTTCAGTTTATGTGCAGCAGACTGTGCTTGTTGCCAGTTGCCTGTCTATGAAAAACTAGGGCCCAAGATCTGAAAGATAGACCGTAGAGAGCAACAGAGAGAGAGAGAGAGAGAGAGAGAGAATGCGACAGAGAGAGAGAGAGAGAGAGAGAGAGAGAGAGAGAGAGAGTGAGTTAGAGAGAGAATAAAACAGCCGTAGTGTTTCTGTGCGCGCACGCACACACACACACACACACACAAACACACACACATACACACTCAGGGTGTGTGACTGACAGGTAAGCCCCCTGACTCACTCGATGAATTTCAAAAGAGAAGGATTATTCCAAAAGCAAAGAGTATGCCAGACCTTCGCATGCCCTTGGGTAGACAACACACATACACACAGACACACACACACACACCACTCTCATAAAAAACATAGCGAGCTAGAGTGAAAAATCCACCTGCTTTCCTGTCTTGCTATTGATCCAAAGCTTTATGAAAGTTGAGAGTTTCATTTTTTGAATGATCTATAAATAGCTGGTTTTCTTGCTTTGTCTGCTTACCACTCTACTGCAGAGCTGGGTCATCTACCTCAGCGGCCAAAATGGAGAAAAAAAATCCTATTTTCTGGATGCGAGAGAGAACTTTTTTTTTTATCTTAGACGTAATATTTGGTGACTTTATTGCATTTTATTTGTTTATCTTTTGGTTTATTTATACCTTCACTTATTAGTGGGTGTGTAGCCTGCGGTCACCCCCCTGGGGCCAGTCCATGAGTTTCCTGAGCTGTTTTGATGTATTGTGTTAGCCAACTGTGAAATCATGGTGATATATTTGTTTTTGTATTCAGAAGCAATGCATAAAACATTTCACAACTGAGAATTACTCAGTGCACACACACACACACACACACACACAAACACACACACTCTCACACACACATACACACACACACACACAAACTCTTACTTACTTATTGCCACCTTGGTACTTTGCAAGGTCTTTTTTGACTAAGACACATGAAAGCTATGGCGAACTCAGAGTAAGTGTGTGTGGATGTGATGGAACTGGAATTATTGTTATTAGTATAGGTAAAGATGTACTTCTCTGTATCCACAACTCACTCTGAACGTATACTACGTCTGTCTCTCACTGAGATCCAATGCAAATGACATGTGACCCTCCCCCCCCCCTCTTCCTGCTAGAGGCCTTGTGTCCTGGCATCCCCATCCCCCCATAGGTGACCCTCTCAATGGATCCCACCCCCCCTTCTCTTTGTATAAAACCTGATAGCATACTGCATCAGGTTAGACCGTTCTTGAACCAACAGCGAGAGGGGTCTCCATGCTGTAATACAAGCCAACTGAAACCGACTCGGCCTCCTGTCCATTCTTCAACTTTAGCGTGCTATTATTATTCCATTAGATGGTCCTTCGATGCCGGTAGATATACATCTATCTGAAACAGCAAAAGAATATGAGCCGACGCTTCAAAAACTTTGAACGGAGACAGGTAAGCTTTTTAGCATCTTTCTGTGTACAGAGGTTGTGTGGGGGTGAGAGACAGAGCAATTTCATAAATATATAGCACTTAATTCAGCCTCAACTCTTTACATATCCAGCGCTAAGCGTAAAGTGCACAGGCATTGGCCAGTTTAAACCAGAAATTAACAACGTTATCGTTCCGGACGTTGTACTAGGGTCGTGACTGTAGCGCGTGTTTTAGGTTAAACACTGTGCCGCGCGGACTAGTAAACGTGATCGAGGCGTGTTTTACATACACAGTCTCGGACGTTTTTATCATTCGGCGTTTAGTAGACCTATGCATTTTTAAAAGCACTGTGTCGGCGCTGTTATTGGGAAGGCACAAGTGCGAGACGAACTGTGTCTTGGGAGCGGCATTGGCTCTGTTTGTAACGCTTTACAAATTGAGAAGTCTACCATTGTAAGCTTTCGGTTAAATAAACTGGGTACTGTACGGATATGAAAGAGGTCTCTCATCTGCTTAACCGGCCTCTGCACATAGAAAAAGTCCCGTTCGCTTTAATTGACTTATACTATTCATTATAAGGACCAGGAAGAGTCGGTTTCGGTTGGTTTGTTTCAGCGTGATATGTTTGTCTGTTCCGTGTTTCATGTTAGTTGTGTAAGCCTGTGTGCGTCCATCTGTGTTGTCTTTCCATCTGTGTTGTCTTTGTTCTTAAAGTGGCCAGGCTTGACTATCAGTAGTGATTCAAACAGCCCCATCTATCCTATTGTCTAAATTGATCTAACTTAGTCAGTTAGAAGGAGAGGAGTGAAGACTTTTAACAAAGCCTTCATCCTGGGTGTATATGTTTAAGATACATGGAAATAAGATGCCTTTACAGCAACACATACGTAAATGTATAGACACATTAGCTGGGCCCACAATATGTTGGAATGCCCCTTTTAAGTAAAATCAAATGAGCTCGCTGTTCAAGTGATCTGCCTGGTAGTCACACAAAGCCAGTGAATGTTGAGGAGGCAGACTTCTGCTAACTCTCTGTGTTCTGTGTTGCCTACATGTTGTAACCAGATTATTAACTTCTCTTGTCTTTGTTTCCCCACGAGTCAGACAACGCGTGTTCCGAGCGAACAACTGCGCAAGCGATCTCTTGTCTGTGTTTCCACGCGAGTCAGACAACGCGTGTTCTGAGTGAACAACTGCGCAAGCGCGCGTGTGTGTACGTGTGTGTGTGCGTGTGTGTGTGGGCTGGCCAGCCGATGAATGAATGTACTTACACGACTCCCAGCCGATGGATGAATGACTTCAATGCCACTCTCTGACTGAGTGAGATTTTAGTGTGACATACTTTTGACCACTTTTGACTGTTTTGTTCATATGACTTTTGACTGCTTTGTTTATTGTCTGGTATATGACTTTTGACTGTTTTGTTTATTGTCTGGTATGATTTAAGTCTGACAATGCCTTGCTTTAACTTGTATTTACTTTTCAAAGTTGATAGCTTCCAAGCTATCATATAGGGGATTTGAAGGCTTGTTGTGACTTATCTGCTGACACTATTTTATGTTTTCTTTGTTTGTTCCACCTGTATTCCTTTTTATTTTATTTTGTCAAAGTCGTGTGCTATTTGTCTTTGTTTGTTTCAACCTTTATTTTTATTTACTCCAAGCCATGTGCCTTGACCCCTTAAGTAATCTTGCAGAATCCTTTTACCAAGCACCCCTCCCCCTCCCCCATATCACAGTCAAATGCAAATGTTTGAATGGCTCTAAAATCCCTCATACTGTTGTGGTTTCTCATGGTTTACCATGCCTGTGCCTTCACTCATGAAGTAGTCATTTCATTTCCTGTTACCAAACACCCCTATCCCTCCCCCATATCACAGTCAAATGCAAATGCTTTAATGTTCTCCAAACACCTCATGCTTTTGTTGGCTTCTCATGTGAGACTTGATAAGTACCCGCAGCCAAGAATCTCAGGACCCTGAGATGGCCATGGACTGTTCAGCTCTCCTCAGAGATACACACTCAGCCTAAACAAAAGGACTCTTGACAACCCTGTGACCACAAAGGAAACCTGAACTCATCAACTGGCCATCCACGTGCTTGGTGTTTCAGCACCTGATTCAGCACGTCTTGCCATGATAGAGACTACCCACCCAGAAAACATGGCAGAAGGACTCTGCATGTGGGCTCTGTGTGTTCACAAGATAACTACTGATGGAACTGCAAAACAGATATTCCACTGTTAAATTGTATCATCCCTATCTGTAACATATTTCGATGTGTCCTGCCCTGATTGGCTGTTGCCTGGTTATTATTGTGTGAGCATATATATGCTCAATTGGGGGACTGATGGAACTGGAATTATTGTTATTAGTATAGGTAAAGATGTACTTCTCTGTATCCACAACTCACTCTGAACGTATACTACGTCTGTCTCTCACTGAGATCCAATGCAAATGACATGTGACCCTCCCCCCCCCCTCTTCCTGCTAGAGGCCTTGTGTCCTGGCATCCCCATCCCCCCATAGGTGACCCTCTCAATGGATCCCACCCCCCCTTCTCTTTGTATAAAACCTGATAGCATACTGCATCAGGTTAGACCGTTCTTGAACCAACAGCGAGAGGGGTCTCCATGCTGCAATACAAGCCAACTGAAACCGACTCTGCCTCCTGTCCATTCTTTAACTTAAGCGTGCTATTATTATTCCATTAGATGTGTTTAGTGTTTTTAGCCAAGTCAAGTCGAAGCACTTTTTATAGTCACTGCCACGCTGTGCCAATGTTGGAACATACGACACAGCATTAAATACAAACATAAAAAGTACTAAGTGTACTTAATTTATACTACTTCTATACAAATCTGGGGAACGATAAGAGAACAACAGAGAAGCAACACACACACATACACACACACAGACACAAACAAACCAACAAACACACACACACACACACACACACACACACACACAGTCTGAGCACAAAGTGCTTTCAGTGTTTAAGGGATAGCAAGAGAGTTGAGTGCAGTGTGACTTATTGCCCTTCCTGTAAGGGTTCATGTCGTGTGTGAATTACTTTGGTTGTCCTCAATGTCCTCACTGAGGAGGAAAACTAAAAGGCAACTAAACTGAAGAAAGAATCAAACATAATCAGATGATTATATAGATACACACACACACACCCACACACACAGACACACACACACATACACATACACTCACCCTGACACACACTGACCCTCACACACACACTCCTTCTTCACCTTCTGGAGCTGCCTTCATGATGCCTTGTGTCACCGCTGACAGTCTTGCAGTGGAATGTTAGCTCTCAAAATAAGAGAACTCTGGAATGTTAAGCAGGACAGGTGCAAAGAAAGAAGTGAGTTAGTTGATCGGTATGAAACATGTTGTGTCACCTAATTGGTTTTTGATGTGACTCTCTGTCTGCTCGTGTTTAAGATAAAAAAAAAAAACATATCAGATAGTCATGGCGTACACAGAATATTCTACTTGGTAGGTATTTTTCCTCAAGTCAACACATTTATGGTATGTGTGTGTGTATTATGGCCTAGGGAAACCATAAAGTGAGGGAGGACGGAGACGTAGCTTTCTTAAACAACATTTAAGGTTTATTTCATAAACCCCAAACGATAAGGACAGAAATAGCAAAAGACTGGACTAACGAGTAGGCAGGAAGCGATCAGTAATCAGTAGTGTGGTGCGAACGAGTGTTGCGTGTAGGTAATATACTGCGTGCATGTTGCATGTTACACCAAGTAAAGATAAACACAATTAACGGCAGCAGTCGGAAGCAGACAGCAGCAAGGCGCAAAGCGGCAGAGCAGCGGAACTGGGAAGCAGATATAGGCCGCGTCCTAAGTGACCCCGCCCACCTCAGTCCTAATCGGGATGACACCTGCAGACAATCACAAGCAAGACCTGGCGGCCGTCACACCTCCCCCCATAAAAGAAATCCACCGGATTTCCAATGGGGTCAGTACAGAACTCATATTTACATAAGATTTCAACAACGAGCACAAAATACATGAAACAGTTACCTACACATATGGTTACTTACTACTATTTTTTTTTTTTTTTTTTTTTTTAACAGTAACCAGTAAGCTAGAAACATCAGCAATCACAAATACCACGAGATCACAATGGTCTTCGACTCGAAAACTTCACTAACCAACACCATTAAGGTCACCAGCACCAATATCAATACAGTTAGGCCTAATTCAATCACCCATCACCATTACGTTAACGCCCTACCATATCATATAATGGTCATAGTTATTCAGGCACAATTTCCTTTGAAAGTCAAATCTAAGGTCACCATATTTTTTTCCCATTTCATCCATAAACCATGTCTCCAAACTCACCATAACTCCTGGACTCAAACTGCCTCTAATGTTCCGGTACCTGAAACATTAAAAGACAGGACAACACAGGAGAAGACACAGATGGTAGACACACTAGCTGGCAGGAGCGCGTGACAGCGCGTCCGCAATCACGTTCTCTTTCCCCCTAATGTGCTTAATGTGCAGGTTGTATGGCTGGAGGAAACTACTCCAACGCATCCTTAGTCTGAGTATTAGTACGGAATCTCCCCTTATAGGCCTACTTCTATTCTTTTTCTTTCTTCTTTTTTAACTCCTCACATTGCCATTTGGTATGCCCTACACCCAAGCAGAAATGACAAGTTACGCTAGAATCAAACTTATTTTGAGTGCGCTCAGTACGAAACTCCCTTTGACCAGAAGCAACAGGGGCATCAACCGTGTCTCTACGAGGAGCTGGGCGACTCCACTGAACACGCTCACGAACTGGCGGAGTACCCAAAGGTCTGGTTTTATGTATCAGAGCATAGTCATCCGCTAGAACTGCTGCGTCGGCTACCGTAGTAACGTGATGTTCTGTTACATAAGTCGCAATGTCCTCCGGTAGACCATTCTTGAATTGCTCAATCAAAACAAGACTGCGCAATTCCTCGAACGCCTCCACTTCAGACGTAGTACACCAGCGATTAAACTGGAGCGACAACTCATCTGCAAACACCACATACGTTTGACCGAAACGTTTGCGCATTCCACGAAATTTTTGACGGTATGCTTCTGGTACTAATTCATAAGCTTTGAGCACCGCCTTTTTCACACACGAAAAAGTATGGCACTCGGGCACTCCTAGTGCTGCATAAGCTTGGGCCGCTCGACCACTCAGCGCACACTGGAGCAATAAACAGCGCGTAGCATCGGGCCAATCCTGTAGAATAGCCACACGTTCGAACAAAATGAAAAAGGTGTCCACATCAGATTCCTCAAACTTTGGGAGAAGTCTTATGTTTCTCGCGATATATCAAGATTGCTGGCATTAACTGGGGCAGAAGTTGCCAATTTCCCTTCCTCAATCAATGCCAAGCGCTTGTTCTCAAAGGCCAATTTCTCGCGTTCGAGCTCTTGCTTTTCCAGCTCGAAATCGCGTGCCAATTTGCACCTTTCTACATGAGCCTCATGCTCTTCCCTGCTTTTGGCCAACTGTAACTGCAAAATTTCTTTCTGCTGCTCAAAAGATAAGCCAAAGGAAGGTAATTCGGGAGAAGTCTCCTGCTCTGCGGGCAAAACCTCCTGCTCCACTAACGTATCACGAATAATCGTTTTCATTACGCCTTTATTTCTCTTGGCATGGCTAGACAATTTAACTTTATAGCGTCCCGCAAGTATCAACAGTTGATCCTTAGCCAAGGCTTCAAAAGCCTCAACTGAAGGAGCAGTGATGAACTTATCGACCTCTGACATGTCGACGCTACTAATTTCGATCAGCTGTTTTTAAACTAAACAAAAATAGACAGGTGTGATTCCTCCCATGTAACAAGACAACCCTATCCCCCTAAACATTCCCCCCTCCAATTAATCTAACCTATGTTCTTGACTGCATCCAAGAGCCGGGGATTAGCAAGAATCTGCCCACCAATACCGCTGGGTTCCAGCCATTCCGACTAAAGTCGATTCAGCCTTCTCCCACGGCGGTGACCACCAGCCCAGACGCAGTCGCTGGAACCTAAGCTCGACACTGGAGCTTTCTACTCGGGGAAGATGTCTATAAAAGTTATCCCATCACACAAGGACATTCACACCTCGCCAACAAACAAACATACAATAGGCTACTCACTCTGAACAGCTATCGGAGAACACTAATTAGCGGTAATGCGCCCGACAATTACAGGTTACATTACTCAACCTACAGTTTAGTTTACCAATCAATAACAAATAATACTACCACTATGTCTCTCGCCCCCCCCAAACAAGCAGAATCATCTCGGCTCAGCAACCATGTAACGAACGTAAACCATCGAGGTTACTCACGTGCGGAGTCCATTCATAAAAATGGCGTGGCGGAAAACAAACAAATCAACGTAACCGCGGATTATGATAAATTAAGACTATTAAATCCAAGTTAGACGAGCCCCCACACTATTATGGCCTAGGGAAACCATAAAGTGAGGGAGGACGGAGACGTAGCTTTCTTAAACAACATTTAAGGTTTATTTCATAAACCCCAAACGATAAGGACAGAAATAACAAAAGACTGGACTAACGAGTAGGCAGGAAGCGATCAGTAATCAGTAGTGTGGTGCGAACAAGTGTTGCGTGTAGGTAATATACTGCGTGCATGTTGCATGGTACACCAAGTAAAGATAAACACAATTAACGGCAGCAGTCGGAAGCAGACAGCAGCAAGGCGCAAAGCGGCAGAGCAGCGGAACTGGGAAGCAGATATAGGCCGCGTCCTAAGCGACCCCGCCCACCTCAGTCCTAATCGGGATGACACCTGCAGACAATCACAAGCAAGACCTGGCGGCCGTCACAGTGTGTGTGTGTAATCTAGACTGCTAATGTGTTGCTTGGCAGGGAAGGGTGTTTACATTTAGAGAGATTCCACAGAGTCTCAAGGCAGATCTTCTGTACCCTGAGAAGACTTGAGAAATAAGCT
>NC_137918.1:5397306-5404806 GCF_963457725.1 Sprattus sprattus
ACACTGCTGTCTCCCACCAACTCCTGGGCTGTCAAAAGTCTAATTTATGTTTGTTGGCCAATAAATGCAGACTTCACTTCTCATCCCTGCTTCCACATATCAAAACCCACCTCACTGAACGTGACAAAACTACCACAGCCATTCCCAACTGCACAAGTGTTTGTCTTTACAAACACTACATCAGGTTGACTTAAAAGCTGTGTGATGACTGCACTTTATGTGAACACGACAAAATCAATATGAGATTATAGCATACAAGACCCCTGGTTGCCCCGGTGAAATAAAGCTTGTGAAAAACTCTAAACACCAACCATGTGAAATGTTTCTCTTTCTGAAACAAGACAGTTTAAAAACAGAAAAGTGTGTGGAATAACAGAACAATGCTGTAATTGAATTGCTTGTGGCCAGTGTACTGATAAAGTTTAAACTGTTTGGAGACTGTATCTGTGTTGGTAAACAAACAAACAAACATTACATAGTCTTTCTAGAAGAAGCCATGGGTACTTTCCATATGCCTCCAGTATAAAACCAGAACATTATGTGCAGCCATACTGGTAAAACAACAGCCTGTGTTTCAACTCAGAGAAACAAAACACACAGAGGTTCAAGTGTGTGAGCAGAACAATGGGCCTTCTGCAGGATGGAGAATGAACACAGTTCCCCTTATTCTTGTCCATATTGACGATTTGGCCTCATTTGGTTAGTACCCATTGATTTCTGGGATTCACCAATGTTTTTCTTATTATCCCTCTCAGAGAAGATTTTACCAGTGGCACTTCTACCGTATTTCCCCGACTATTAACCACACCATATATAAACCGAATTACAGTATTTCATGCAATTTTACTAAACAAACCTGTATGTGGACTGCACCTGTGTATATACTGCAATTTACTGAACGCTTCGCCATGCCATGTAGTCCTACTCACAGTGAAAACCATAGTTTATAGCCAGGTTACTGAAATGAGACCTGGTACTCCTAGTGCAGAGTGTCATAGTCACTCACTCACCCACTCACTCACTCACTCACTCACTCACTCACTCACTCACTCACTCACCCACTCTCTCTCTCTCTCTCACTCACTCATTCACTCACTCATTCACCCACTCACTCACTCACTCACTCACTCACTCACCCACTCTCTCACTCACTCACTCACTCACCCACTCACTCACTCACTCATTCACCCATGACTTACTCACCCACTCTCTCACTCACTCACTCACTCACCCACTCACTCACTCACTCACTTACTCACTCACTCACTCACTCACCCACTCACTCACTCACTCACTCATTCACCCACTCACTCACTCACTCACCCACTCTCTTGCTCACACACCCACTCACCCACTCACTCACTTACTCACCCTCACTCATTCACAATCACACAGCCACTTGCACAATCACACACACACACACACACACACTCAGGATTAACAGGGCACGGGATACCAGGGGCGACAGAATGAGGTTGTTGTTTGTGTTGTGGTGCCACTCCAAGGTTAACTCACAGAAATAGGTTAGACCTAAAAGATAAGTGCAAGTATTCTGTCCCAGAATCACAATCAAATGTCACAACTGAACAGCATCAGGGATCTCATTAGCATGGATGGGAAAGGTTTTAGCATTCAGCTCTGCTTCATGCACCACTTTACCCATCCACACACACACACACACACACACACACACACACACACACACACACACACACACACACACACACACACACTCACATTCACACTCAAACACACACACACACACACACACACACACACACACACACACACACACACACACACACACACACACAAACTCACATACACATTCATGAAGGCACGCACACACATATTCACATATGCACACACACACTCACATGCACATTCACAAAGGCACACACACACACACACACACACACACACATACACACACACTCACATTCATACTCAAACACACACACACACATAAACTCACATACTCATTCATGAAGGCACGCACACACATATCCACATATGCACGCACACAGACATGCATATTCACATAAATGCACGCACACACATACACACACACACACACACATACACACACAATCACATTCACTCACATACACATTCACACACACACACACACACACACACACACACACACACACACACACACACACACACACACACACACACAATCACATTCACTCACATACACATTCACACACACACACACACACACACACACACACATACACATTCTTTCAAAGGCACATCTTATATGCACTCACACACACACACACACACATGCTGAACTTGAAGACCCACAGCATGGACTCAGCTTTTTTCACTAAAGACCTCTCACCCTGTGCCTACTGTTTTCCATCCAGCTCCAAACAAACAGAAAGAATCCTCACTCCTGCTCTTCCCCCTCCTCTTCAGCGGCTGCCCCTGCCTCTGAAACCCCATCACCTTCCCCACAAGTCCGAAATCTACTCTTTCAGGGGGGCTTAATCACTCCTGTGACCCCCGTGACCCCCCCGCGCGAATTTCACTTCCACCACCTGGACTTCCTCCCCTTCTCTCAACCCTGCTTCCCCATCAGCCCAGCAGTCCTTGACCTGCACACCTCCGCTAAGACCTGACGCCAGGTCACAGACACTCGCAGAATTGATTAGGTTCAGGCCACACCACATGGGGGGGAGAGATGGAGGATAGAGGAGCCTAAAAAAGTCTGACACACACACACACACACACACACACACACACACACACGCAAACTGTCTGAGCACAAAGTGCTTTCAGAGTTTAAGGGATAGGAAGAGAGTTGAGTGCAGTGTGACTTATTGCCCTTTCAGTAAGGGTTCATGTCGTGTGTGAATTACTTTTGTTTTTCTCAGTATCCTCGCTGAGGAGGAAAACTGAAAGTCAGCTAAACTGAAGAAAGAATCAAACATATTCTCATGATATGACTTGTATCTGTGGTTTGATTATACAAACATGTAATAATGTGATCTGAGTTCAGGTGGTGAACTATAGCATGGACTTAGCTTTTTCACTGAGGCCAGTCTGTCTTTCTTTTATAAAGCCTTTGTGGTTTATTGGTCGTAGCAGTCAGTGCTGAAGCTCTTGTGTGTGTGTGTGTGTGTGTGTGTGTGTGTGTGTGTGTGTGTGTGTGTGTGTGTGTGAATGTGTATGTGAGTGTGTGTGTGTGTGTTTGTGTGTGCGTGCATTTATGTGAATATGCATGTCTGTGTGCGCACAGAAAGGGACCATAGTAGGTATAGAGTGAGGGAAGCAACAAGAGGAAGACTGTTTAACCCATCATTTCGCCCAGTATTTCTAAAACAATACAGGCGTTAGCAGGTTAGCTTCCATTAGGCCTTTTAGCAAGCTTGTATCAGTGGCAGCTGTTCTGTTGTTGGTCTTGGTAAAGCAAGACGTTGTTAGCTAGTTCGCACACTAGTTTGAGACAGAAATGCTGTACTGCCTCTTTAAAGTGAAGTTCAATGTAAACAAAAGAGATACAGTGAAGAAAGAGAGACCCTATAAAAGGGCTGATGTAAATAAATGTAATTTTGAGAGAAAAGCAGTTTGTAGTGCTGCTGGGGTGTGTGTCATTATAACCTGTGGGGAGACCCAGGGCGATGGAACTGGATGGCTACTGGCTCTATCTGCCCAAGGCTTTCCCCTGGGTACTCCAGCGACAGGAAGAATGGTTTCTTGTTTCTTCCCCTTTTTGTATGTGTGTGTGTGTGTACGTGTGTTTCTGTGTGTAGTTGTGTGTGTGCTTGTGTATGCATGAGCATTACCTATGTTTGTGTAGTGCATGCGACTTATCTATTCATATGCACATGATCTGTGTGTGTTTGTGTGTGTGTGCCGTGCGCGCTTGTGTGTGCGAGCGAGAGTAATCTGTAATTCATGTTTTTGTCATGTATGTGTGTGAGTGTTTGGGTGTGTGAGTGTGTGTGTGTGTGTGTGTGTGTGTGTGTGTGTGTGTGTGTGTCTGTGTGTGTGTGTGTGTGTGTGTGTGTGTGTGTGTGTGTGTCTGTGTGTGTGTGTGTGTGTGTCTGTGTCTGTGTCTGTTTGTGTGTGTGTGAGTGTGAGTGTGTTTGTCTGTGCCTTCTTTCACCACCAATCTATCTGAATTGAAAAACGTAATTTCATCGCTCATTTCCTCAATGTACAGGACGTTTTCCCCCCTCTATTTCTCCATGGTGATGTTGTCAAGACTCCTCTAAAGAGCTATGGCTGTTCCACTTAAGATGACACATGTAATCCAATTTGTGGAAAACCGCCACCTTACCAGTCAGCGTTCCGAGCGTGGTTAATGGGTTGTGTGTCTCCGTGGTGATTATCCGGCAGCCTCCCACCCATCCTCTCTCGCGTACACCCATGTCGGGAGAGTTCAGTGGTGACTGGGGATGTGGTTATTGGACTGGGGGAGGGAATGGAGGGGGCTGGCCTGCTCTCCTCCTCTGTTATTGGGGGGGGGGGGGGGGGGGGGGGGGGGGGTTAGTCAGTTTCAGCCAGTTAGGACTGACCATTATGGCTATAGAACTGGCAAATAAAGGCTATTTCCCATAGACTGATGCTGGTTGTCATTTTCCTACTTCCTGGGCTGAAGTAGCAAACTAGCATAGCATTGGTCATTGAAATGAATTAGGTAGCTAGCACAGCATTGGTCATTGAAATGAATGACGTAGCTAGCATGGCATTGGTCATTGAAATGAATGGGAGTTGTAATCTGACACCTTCATGAAAGGTGTCAGTGTTTAAACTCAGCGTATATTTCATTCTAAAACACTGCGTAGTCCCAAACCTTGGGATACATGTACGCATGAAAACATTCTGATTCATAAAGCTGTGCAGCCCACACCTGTATGCAGTTGTTTCGTTATAAACACCAACCTGCATGAATTGTGGGAGCGTGCACTAGCATCTGTCTCATTCCAGTTTACTACAATCATCCATAAATGGTCCATGCAATATGGTTCATGAACATGCTGAATGTTCACAACAAGCCTTTTATTGGATAGTCATGGAGGGAAAGACAGAGATGTCACATCAACTTGCAGAAAAAGCCAATGTGAACTGTGTTCTATATTTAAATAACTTGTTAATAGCCTACCATAAGTCTGGTCTTATCATAGACAGGATCAAAAAATGTTATATATATAAGCGATGTAGAATTAGGTCTTATCATAGAAAGCACATCATATTGGGCGCCAAGTGTGAACCTGAATTGAAAACCTGATCAAATATATATAAGCGATGGGCATATTCTTTGATATATGTATGTGTGTGTGTGTGTGTGTGTGTGTGTGTGTGTGTGTGTGTGTGTGTTGAGCGTTGAGAGCTGAACGTTGAGACAGGAAAAAACTAACTGCACAAACACTCCTTCGCTACAGTTTCTGTACAGTTATTGAGGTAAATAGACACAGGTATATCTCTGTAGGGATCTTTTCCATGTTGACAGACCCTTATAGTAACATTTACGAGCCTGACAGTGGCGAAGAAACAAGTTGTTTACTTTGATGTGCTGGCCCTCAAAGGATTCCATTGTATCACTATTTTGCAGTTGCTGGTTTAAGCGTTTTAAATTAATACTGGACCAATTTTCGAACGTTAATTTTCGCTAGTAAAAAACTGTCCCCAAAAAGATCTAAAAACAGGGCTCCAACTAGGCTGGAGAATCCAGAAGTTTCCCTTCAATTTGCAACCATGGCAGTGATGAAGTGTGACCCAAACGCTTCCAGTTTGATCCTGGTCTGTATCCATTTCTCATGCCATTCACAGAAACGGCTCCCTATGGGAGACTGCTGTGGTTGTGGTCCCTATGGAACAAACTGCTAAATAAGTAAGTAAGACTTTATTTATGAAGCACATTTTGTACAAGAGTTCCACTTTAAAGTGCTTTACATAAAATCAATAAAACCAAGCAGCAAGGGCAATACATGGAGTTAAATAATGATCAACATCGTATCAGAACCTGATGTTCCGATAGGCTTCTTGGATTACTAAAAGCTGTGGACATTGTCAAATGCAGTGGATGTGTGCCTTACTGCACCAGGGAGGGCAGACCTCTCCTAAAGGTCTGACCTTGTATATGGGATGGAAAGGGCATCTTCATGCTCAGCTCCAGAGCACACTGTGCCAAATCAGAAAATGTCTCCAACTCCCTCCCATCTTTGCAGTCTGTGAGAAGAAATTTGATATCAATTTCAGAAAGAAAAAAACCCAGCGATATAGCTGGTGTTGTGTATTTTCTGATTAAATGTCACCGAGTTCTGTTCTGTTGTCATTTCCCCACCTACCCTCCTCACCTTTGGCCACTAGCGGATTAAAAATGGATTTGGGTGGAACACAGGTACATTTGAGGGTGAATTAATATTTCGACAAGATCGGCTGGAGTGATTTGGCTAAACCCCTCTAATCCACTTAAGGTCCGTGGTGACAGATCCATTTCCAAGGCTCCTCGCTGTGTGATGAAAATGTACAAACAGCTCTGACGACGCCACTCCAGCAAGAGATTACATTTGGACGGACGAAGAAAGAAGTCTATTTATTAATTCATTTATTTTTTTATTTATCTTTCTTGCCTGCCTGCCTCATTTTCGTAAACAACCAAGGGGTCACATTTGGATCACACATCAAGCAGACAGCAGCTGTGTGTGGAACATGTCAGACCCAGGCCCGGGTCCAGCGTGGTTCTGGCAGAAATCAGCCAGCTAACTTCCTGCCAGGACTGGTCCAGATCTGTGTGGACGGTCGGCCGCCATCTGAGCACAGCGTACAAATCTCAAAGGTCAAAAATAGATGAGCAGGGGGAAAAAAAGAGAAGATGAAGGAAAAAAGGGAAAAAGAGAACCAAGACAAGAAACACATTCTTTTTCTGAAAATACAACCTAGGCAAATTGATTTCGGTGTGAAGGATTTTTTTTCTTTTATCAAAGTTAACGCCCGTCAAGGGGAAGGACCTCTAATCAGTGCCCTTGCCTGTCTGGAATGATGGAGATTTGTTCTGCTCCCAGGGTGCATCTCTGTTGTCTTTGTTTTTCCTTTTTTATTTATCAGTCTCTCACCATTTCTCCAAGGCCCCTCAAGGATGTGTTGTCAAATCTTAAAGCTAAAACCTTGACGAAACACTCAGTGAGACCAAAAGGCAAAATGTGCCAATACTGTTTGTGTTTGTCTGTTATGTGCTCGAATGTGACAGTGATGTTGATGGTATCTGTCTTTAATGTCAACATAAGTACACAGAATGACAACTCGTGCTCATTCTCGCTGTTAACATTTAACCGCACATATTCAACATGTCAACACCTTTGCCCTCCAGTGTGCCTGCAAAGACAACAGTGTCATCTTTTATTATTATTATCATCCTTATTTGTAAATAATAAAATTGCTTTTACAGAATAGGTTGAACATGTTGGGCATATGTTATTGAAAATATCCTCTTATGTTGTCATTGAAGGCAAATACTTGAGATGCTGAATGATGCATTATTAT
>NC_137918.1:5409806-5412306 GCF_963457725.1 Sprattus sprattus
GAAACATCAGTCATGGTTAGATTCACACTGGGCGAGCCTGTTCAAGGCAGATTCTACTGAGCTGCTGTTTAGCTGAGGAATGCATACTCACACCTATCTCCAAATTAGCAGAGCAGGAGCACAGGTGTAGGGTTTACGGTGTGGTGTTTATGGTGTAGTGTTTAAATGTATAGTGTGTATGGTGTAGTGTGTATGGTGTAGTGTGGATGGTGTAGTGGCAATGGTTTGTTGTTCAAAGGTGTAGTGTTTAAGGTGTAGTGTCTATGGTGTAGTGTTTAAAGGTAAAGTGAATATGGAGCTGTGTGTGTGGTGTGTTGTTCATAGGTGCAGTGTGTATGGTGTAGTGTTTAAGGTGTAGTGTCTATGGTGTAGTGTACCGTAAAAACTTCATATGCACCAGTAAAAATCCAAATCTCTGAAATCTTGGCAATAAAAGAGTACAAAAATACACAGGTACTCCAACTCTAACTCTTCTGTAGAAGTAGTTTTTCGACACGCTTTCCCATAAAATACACCAGTACTCCGACTCTAACCCTTCTGTAGTAGTCTTTCGACACGTTTTCCCAAGATATACACCAGTACTCCTACTCTAACCCTTCTGTAGTAGTCTTTCGACACGTTTTCCCATAAAATACACCAGTACTCTTACTCTAACCCTTCTGTAGTAGTCTTTCGACACGTTTTCCCATGATATACACCAGTATTCCGACTCTAACCCTTCTGTAGTAGTCTTTCGACACGTTTTCCCATGATATACACCAGTATTCCGACTCTAACCCTTCTGTAGTAGTCTTTCGACACGTTTTCTCATAAAATACACCAGTACTCCTACTCTAACCCTTCTTTAGTAGTCTTTCGACACAATTTCCCTTATAATGAAACACCAGTACTCCAACTCTTACCCTACTGTATTAGTCTTTCGTCTTTTCGTCTTCCTATATAATGAAAGTTTCTTGCACTTCCATCTCTGCAGGCAGAGGGTGTGGGCATAGGAAGATGGCCCTCTCCGTCTGTGAGGCCCTAAGCCCACTCTTGTTGATGTGTTTCCGATGCAAGACAACAAGCGAACCTCCAGGAGCGCAGAGACAAAAGGTTTATCATCTCCCTCGGGGTGCATCGGTGCTATCGATCAGCGTGTCTCAGATAAGGAGGCTTTTGCCTTCCATGGAGCAGACTCTGGGAGATTACACAAAGACTCTCTCTCATACCTGATTTGCCAAAGGTTACCGTTTTATGGTATTAAATGAGGAAAAGCTAATAAACTGTGATTTGGAATAAGGGGTTAAGGTGATGCCATGAGTGAAATGCGGTAACATTTCTACAAAAGTGAGTCGACTGAGAAGTGCACAGGCATTTCTGATTGATCGGGTTCTACAGCTTACAGTTTTTCACACAGTTTTGGCACATTTCTCGTAACTTCCCCAGCATTTTCCACACAGTAAGGGCATTTCTTTTAACTATTCACATGCACAGAAACACTTAATAGATAACCTGAGAAAACCTTTGGATAACTTGCTCAGAATTCTAAGTTTACAGTATGTCTTATCGGGGTGTTTCAGATAAGAAGACTCCCATCTTCCGCAAAGCCAAGAACTCTAGGAGATTACAGGCAAACACCCTCTTGTCCTGATTGGCCAATAATTACCCTTTGATGGTGGTTAATGAGGGACAAGTAATAATCTGTAATTTAGACTAGACTATTTTATGAGTGACATTAGTGAACATTTATATGAGAGGGAGTTGAGAGTCGATTGAGTAGCATCCAGTAATTGCTGAATGGTCAAGTTCTAGAGTTTAGTGCCGCAGAAGCACATAGCACAAGTCATACTTGAATACAATGACAATGAGGAACAGAAATATTTAGAAATTATGCCTTATTGGGGTTAGCTAATGACTGTACTGTGTCGGTGAAGAATAGTTGACAGGTTTATTGAATCTTAAATACCTACTGATGGTTTGTTGGATATTCAGAATGGGCTTGTGAAAATGTTTAAATAGATTCTCTCCTACTTGGTTGAGTAAAGTATTTCTGTTAAGGGTAGAAAGCCCCGTCCTCAGTCCAGTTCTTGGAGCGTCGAGACCCTCACAGATCCTGCTGGATCAACATGGCAAGGTTGGAGTCTACCCCTGGACATCCGAAATGAGACCAAATTGGAGGGGGTGGGGAGGGTATTAGTGGGAACCTGAAAGCAGCAGAGGAGGAACGTAAAATGAGTTGTTTTAAAAAGATACAGATTGTTGAGATACAGATTTTTGATCAGAAGTAATGAATGAATCATGACATAACATAACATAAGAGTCTTCTTGGCAGAACTTGCACTTACACATTCATAACTCAGCGAAATATATACAGTAACTTCACCACGAATAATAAACAACGAGGGAAAGAAGGATTGGGAACTATATTCCATAAAACGACCAAGATTGTTACAAATCTCGCCAGTGTATTGATATATGTTGATTTACTTCTACATTTCTGATAAAGCATAAACTCAAAACA